>NC_084554.2:55865000-55900000 GCF_033978685.3 Nerophis lumbriciformis
TTTTTTGTTTTGAAAATCAACTTTTACCTTGAAAATAATTTTTTTCTTTGAAAATAATTTTTGTCTTGAAAATCAACTTCTACCTTGAAAATATTTTTTTCCTTGAAAATCAACTTTTACCATGAAAATAATTTTTTGTCTTGAAAATCAACTTTTACTTTGAAAAAAATTTTTTGTCTTGAAATTCAACTGTTACCTTGAAAATCTTTTTTTTTCTTTGAAAAACATTTGTTGTCTTAAAAATAATTTTTTACCTTGAAAATCATTGTTTGTCTTGAAAATCAACATTTACCTTGAAAATATTTTTTTCCTTGAAAATCAACTTTTACCTTGAACATTTTTTTTCCCTTGAAAATCTACTTTTACCTTAAAAAAAAATGTTTGTCTTGAAAATCAACGTTTACCTTGAAAATCAATGTTTTCTTTGAAAATCTACTTTTACCTTAAAAATATTTTTTTTCTTTGAAAAAAATGTTTTGTCTTGAAAATCAACTTTTACCTTGAAAATCAATTTTTTCTTTGAAAATCTACTTTTACCCTAAAAATATATTTTTTCTTTGAAAAAAGTTTTGTCTTGAAATTCAACTTTTACCTTGAAAATCATTTTTTTCTTTAAAAATCATTTTTTGTCTAGAAAATCAACTGTTACCTTGAAAATCATTTTTTGTCTTGAAAATCAACTTTTACCTTGAAAATCAACTTTTACTTTGAAAATAATTTTTTTCTTTGAAAAAAAATTTGTTTGTCTTGAAAATCAACTTTTATTTTGGAAAATCATTTTTTGTCTTGAAAATCAACTTTTACCTTGCAAATCATTTTTTGTCTTGAAAATCAACTTCTACCTTGAAATCCTTTTTTTGTCATGAAAATCAACTTTTACTTTGAAAATCGTTTTTTGTTTTGAAAATCAACTTCTACCTTGAAATTGTTTTTTGTCATGAAAATCAACTTTTACTTTGAAAATAATTTTTTGTATTGAAAATCAACTTTTACCTTGAAAATAATTTTTTGTCTTGAAAATAATTTTTTGTAATGAAATTTAACTTTTACCTTGAAAATATTTTTTTTCTTTGAAAAACATTTTTGGTCTTGAAAATTAACTTTTACCTTGAAAATCATTTTTTTCTATGAAAATCTTTTTTTTCCTTGAAAATCAACTTTTACCTTGAAAATATTTTTTTTCTTTGAAAATCATTTTTTGTCTTGAAAATCAATTTTTTCTTTAAAAATCTACTTTTACCCTAAAAATATATATTTTCTTTAAAAAAATGTCTTGAAATTCAACTTTTACCTTGAAAATCATTTTTTTCTTTAAAAATCATTTTTTGTCTAGAAAATCAACTTTTACCTTGAAAATCATTTTTTTGTCTTGAAAATCAACTTTTACCTTGAAAATCTTTTTTGTCTTGAAAATCAACTTTTACCTTGAAAATCATTTTTTGTCATGAAAATCAACTTTTACTTTGAAAATCGTTTTTTGTCTTGAAAATCAACTTTTACCTTGAAAATCTTATTTTGTCATGAAAATCAACTTTTACTTTGAAAAAAAAATTTTGTCTTGAAAATCAACTCCTACCTTGAAAATAATTTTTTGTCTTGAAAATAAATTTTTGTAATGAAATTTAACTTTTACCTTGAAAATCATTTTTTTCTTTGAAAGTCAACTTTTATCTTGAACATTTTTTTTCCCTTGAAAATCTACTTTTACCTTAAAAAAAAATGTTTGTCTTGAAAATCAACGTTTACCTTGAAAATCAATGTTTTCTTTGAAAATCTACTTTTACCTTAAAAATATTTTTTTTCTTTGAAAAAAATGTTTTGTCTTGAAAATCAACTTTTACCTTGAAAATCAATTTTTTCTTTGAAAATCTATTTTTACCCTAAAAATATATTTTTTCTTTGAAAAAAAAGTTTTGTCTTGAAATTCAACTTTTACCTTGAAAATCATTTTTTTCTTTAAAA
Source organism: Nerophis lumbriciformis (assembly GCF_033978685.3). NCBI lineage: Eukaryota > Metazoa > Chordata > Actinopteri > Syngnathiformes > Syngnathidae > Nerophis > Nerophis lumbriciformis. The sequence goes on from NC_084554.2 coordinate 55,866,963, forward strand.
ATCATTTTTTGTCTAGAAAATCAACTTTTACCTTGAAAATCATTATTTGTCTTGAAAATCAACTTTTACCTTGAAAATCAACTTTTACTTTGAAAATCAACTTTTACTTTGAAAATCATTTTTTTCTTTGAAAAAAAATAAATTTGTCTTTAAAATCAACTTTTATTCCGAAAATCATTTTTTGTCTTGAAAATCAACTTTTACCTTGAAAATCATTTTTTGTCTTGAAAATCAATTTGTACCTTGAAAATCTTTTTTTGTCATGAAAATCAACTTTTACTTTGAAAATCGTTTTTTGTCTTGAAAATCAACTTCTACCTTGAAAATCTTTTTTTGTCATGAAAATCAACTTTTACTTTGAAAATAATTTTTTGTCTTGAAAATCAACTTTTACCTTGAAAATAATTTTTTGTCTTGAAAATAATTTTTTGTAATGAAATTTAACTTTTACCTTGAAAATATTTTTTTTCTTTGAAAAACATTTTTTGTCTTGAAAATCAACTTTTACCTTGAAAATATTTTTTTTGTCTTGAAAATCAACTTTGACCTTGAAAATCAACTTTTACCTTGAAAATATTTTTTTGTCTTGAAAATCAACTTTTACTTTGAAAAACATTTTTTGTCTTGAAATTCAACTTTTACCTTGAAAATCATTTTTTTCTTTGAAAAACATTTTTTGTCGTGAAAATCAACTTTTACCTTGAAAATAATTTTTTGTCTTGAAAATCAACTTTTACCTTGAAATTATTTTTTTTCCTTGAAAAACATTTTTTGTTTTGAAAATCAACTTTTACCTTGAAAATATTTTTTTTTTCTTTGAAAATCATTTTTGTCTTGAAAATCAACTTCTACCTTGAAAATATATATTTTCCTTGAAAATATATTTTTTCCTTGAAAATCAACTTTTACCTTGAAAATCATTTTTTGTCTTGAAAATCAACTTTTACTTTGAAAAACATTTTTTGTCTTGAAATTCAACTTTTACCTTGAAAATATTTGTTTTCCTTGAAAATCATTTTTTGTCTTGAAAATCAACTTTTACCTTGAAAATCATTTTTTTCTTTAAAAAACATTTTTTGTCTTGAAAATCAACTTTTACCTTGAAAATCAATTTTTTCTTTGAAAATCTATTTTTACCCTAAAAATATATTTTTTCTTTGAAAAAAAAGTTTTGTCTTGAAATTCAACTTTTACCTTGAAAATCATTTTTTTCTTTAAAAATAATTTTTTGTCTAGAAAATCAACTTTTACCTTGAAAATCATTATTTGTCTTGAAAATCAACTTTTACCTTGAAAATCAACTTTTACTTTGAAAATCAACTTTTACTTTGAAAATCATTTTTTTCTTTGAAAAAAAAAAAATTTGTCTTTAAAATCAACTTTTATTCCGAAAATCATTTTTTGTCTTGAAAATCAACTTTTACCTTGAAAATCATTTTTTGTCTTGAAAATCAATTTGTACCTTGAAAATCTTTTTTTGTCATGAAAATCAACTTTTACTTTGAAAATCGTTTTTTGTCTTGAAAATCTTTTTTTGTCATGAAAATCAACTTTTACTTTGAAAATAATTTTTTGTCTTGAAAATCAACTTTTACCTTGAAAATAATTTTTTGTCTTGAAAATAATTTTTTGTAATGAAATTTAACTTTTACCTTGAAAATATTTTTTTTCTTTGAAAAACATTTTTTGTCTTGAAAATCAACTTTTACCTTGAAAATATTTTTTTTGTCTTGAAAATCAACTTTGACCTTGAAAATCAACTTTTACCTTGAAAATATTTTTTTGTCTTGAAAATCAACTTTTACTTTGAAAAACATTTTTTGTCTTGAAATTCAACTTTTACCTTGAAAATCATTTTTTTCTTTGAAAAACATTTTTTGTCGTGAAAATCAACTTTTACCTTGAAAATAATTTTTTGTCTTGAAAATCAACTTTTACCTTGAAATTATTTTTTTTCCTTGAAAAACATTTTTTGTTTTGAAAATCAACTTTTACCTTGAAAATATTTTTTTTTTCTTTGAAAATCATTTTTGTCTTGAAAATCAACTTCTACCTTGAAAATATATATTTTCCTTGAAAATATTTTTTTTCCTTGAAAATCAACTTTTACCTTGAAAATCATTTTTTGTCTTGAAAATCAACTTTTACTTTGAAAAACATTTTTTGTCTTGAAATTCAACTTTTACCTTGAAAATATTTGTTTTCCTTGAAAATAATTTTTTGTCTTGAAAATCAACTTTTACCTTGAAAATCAATTTTTTCTTTGAAAATCTACTTTTACCCTAAAAATTTATTTTTTCTTTAAAAAAAATGTTTTGTCTTGAAATTCAACTTTTACCTTGAAAATAATTTTTTTCTTTAAAAATAATTTTTTGTCTAGAAAATCAACTTTTACCTTGAAAATCATTTTGTTGTCTTGAAAATCAACTTTTACCTTGAAAATCAACTTTTACTTTGAAAATCATTTTTTTCTTTGAAAAAATTTTTTTTTGTCTTGAAAATCAACTTTTATTTTGAAAATCATTTTTTGTCTTGAAAATCAACTTTTACCTTGAAAATAATATTTTTCCTTGAAAATCAACTTTTACCTTGAAAATCAAATTTTTCTTTGAAAATCAACTTTTAGCTTGAAAATAATTTTTTGTTTTGAAAATCAACTTTTACCTTGAAATTTATTTTTTTTCTATGAAAATCAAGACAGTGTCAGTTTCTGACACTGTCTTGTCCACATAAAACCACATCAATATATATATATATATATATATATATATATATATATATATATATATATATATATATATATATATATATATGACTAGACAGTGTCAGCTTATATATATATATATTTATATATATACATATATTTATATATATATATATATATATATATATATATATATATATATATATATATATATATTTATATATATATATATATATATATATATATATATATATATATATATATATATATATATTGATGTGGTTTTATGTCGACTAGACAGTGTCAGCTTATATATATATATATATATTTATATATATATATATTTTTATATCCATCCATCCATCCATTTTCTACCGCTTTTTCCCTTTGGGGGCACGGGGGCGCTGGAGCCTATCTCAGCTACAATCGGGCGGAAGGCGGGGTACACCCTGGACAAGTCGCCACCTCATCGTATATATATATATATATATATGTATATATATATATATATATATATATATATATATATATATATATATATATATAACATAAACACACACACAATAAACTGTGTGGGAGTAACAAACAAGAAATCAACAATTGAAGTGCAATCCAAACAATACCCCGTTTGTGGACAAGAAGAAATGGCACACACACTCTGCTCTCATATGAACGCCTCAACTGCAACTGACATTTTTTTAAGTAACGCGTTAAATTAACTGCCGAGAAATAATGACAACTTGATACTTTCTGGATAAAGTTGTGTGGTGAAGTCCAAACAGTAAAGAACAGTAAAGAACATTCCACACAGCAGGCAGGAGAAGACGTCAGGGAGGGCCCCGGGGCCGCTCTGCTGTGGTTCAGCCTTATCTCCAACAGATGAAGCCTTCTGGCTCTGACCTGGCAACCATCAAGCCATCCAGCAGTGTTCACACAGAATGTTCTGGAAGAGAGAGACCACACGTTGGCAACAGGAAGCAGCGGCTGAAGTCTACGCCTTTTTTCAAGTAGGAGTAAGGAACAATCGGATGATGATCATTGAATAATATTTGCTGGGCTGGCTGTCGTAAATACAAATTGACTGCAGCCAAGGAGGATTTGTCCACTTGCCAAGTCGCAGCCAAACATTTCATCAAAGATGATGATGTATTGTTTGTAGGACTGCAGAGTGCAGGACACAATATATTCAACACCAGTCAGGCAATGATTTATACTAGGAATTATTCATTCTTGCAGCTTTTAAAGTCCACCTTAAGTTGTTTGTTAAAAATACAAGTAGGACAACTAAAAATTCACAAATAAACAAAAACAACTATTATCCAACCTTGCATTTATGGATGGAATTAAAAGAACACAAAATATACAACAATATATATTGTTGCCATGGAAACTTGATATGATCTCCCTTTTATAACCTGATTACCTGACATTAATGATTTTAAAGCACTTTTTTATTTATTTATGTTATAAAAAAAATGATTTTCAAGGTAAAAGTTAAATTTCATTACAAAAAATGATTTTCAAGACAAAAAATTATTTTCAAGGTAAAAGTTGATTTTCAAGACAAAAAATTATTTTCAAGGTAAAAGTTGATTTTCAAGACAAAAAAATATTTTCAAGGTAAAAGTTGATTTTCATGACAAAAACAGATTTTCAAGGTAAAAGTTGATTTTCAAGACAATAAACGATTTTCAAGACAAAAAAATGATTTTCAAGATAAAAGTTGATTTTCAAGGAAAAACATGATTTTCAAGGTAAAAGTTGATTTTCAAGGTAAAAGTTGATTTTCATGACAAAAAATGATTTTCAAGGTAAAAGTAGATTTTCAAGGAAAAAAATGATTTTCAAGGTAAAAGTTGATTTTCACGACAAAAAATTATTTTCAAGGTAAAAGTTGATTTTCAAGACAAAAACTAATTTTTAAGGTAAAAGTAGATTTTCAAGGAAAAAAAATATTTTCAAGGTAAAAGTTGATTTTCAAGACAAAAAATGATTTTCAAGGTAAAAGTTGATTTTCATGACAAAAACAGATTTTCAAGGTAAAAGTTGATTTTCAAGACAAACGATTTTCAAGACAAAAAATGATTTTCAAGATAAAAGTTGATTTTCAAGGAAAAACATGATTTTCAAGGTAAAAGTTGATTTTCACGACAAAAAATAATTTTTAAGGTAAAAGTAGATTTTCAAGGAAAAAAAATATTTTCAAGGTAAAAGTAGATTTTCAAGACAAAAAATTATTTTCAAGGTAAAAGTTGATTTTCAAGACAAAAAATTATTTTCAAGGTAAAAGTTGATTTTCAAGGAAAAACCTGATTTTCAAGGTAAAAGTTGATTTTCATGACAAAAACAGATTTTCAAGGTAAAAGTTGATTTTCATGACAAAAAATGATTTTCAAGGTAAAAGTTGATTTTCAAGACAAAAAATTATTTTCAAGGTAAAAGTTGATTTTCATGACAAAAACAGATTTTCAAGGTAAAAGTTGATTTTCAAGACAAACGATTTTCAAGACAAAAAATGATTTTCAAGATAAAAGTTGATTTTCAAGGAAAAACATGATTTTCAAGGTAAAAGTTGATTTTCAAGGTAAAAGTAGATTTTCATGACAAAAAATGATTTTCAAGGTTAAAGTAGATTTTCAAGGAAAAAAATATTTTCAAGGTAAAAGTTGATTTTCACGACAAAAAAATATTTTCAAGGTAAAAGTTGATTTTCAAGACAAAAAATGATTTTCAAGGTAAAAGTTGATTTTCATGACAAAAACAGATTTTCAAGGTAAAAGTTGATTTTCAAGACAATAAACGATTTTCAAGACAAAAAATGATTTTCAAGATAAAAGTTGATTTTCAAGGAAAAACATGATTTTCAAGGTAAAAGTTGATTTTCAAGGTAAAAGTTGATTTTCATGACAAAAAATGATTTTCAAGGTAAAAGTAGATTTTCAAGGAAAAAAATGATTTTCTAGGTAAAAGTTGATTTTCACGACAAAAAAATTATTTTTAAGGTAAAAGTTGATTTTCAAGACAAAAAATAATTTTTAAGGTAAAAGTAGATTTTCAAGGAAAAAAATATTTTCAAGGTAAAAGTTGATCTTCAAAGAAAAAAATTATTTTCAAGGTAAAAGTTGATTTTCATGACAAAAACAGATTTTCAAGGTAAAAGTTGATTTTAAAGACAATAAACGATTTTCAAGACAAAAAATGATTTTCAAGATAAAAGTTGATTTTCAAGGAAAAACGTGATTTTCAAGGTAAAAGTTGATTTTCAAGGTAAAAGTAGATTTTCAAGGAAAAAAAAGATTTTCAAGGTAAAAGTTGATTTTCACGACAAAAAATTATTTTTAAGGTAAAAGTTGATTTTCAAGACAAAAAATATTTTTTAAGGTAAAAGTAAATTTTCAAGGAAAAAAAAATATTTTCAAGGTAAAAGTTGATTTTCAAAGAAAACAATTATTTTCAAGGTAAAAGTTGATTTTCAAAACAAAAAATGTTTTTCAAAGAAAAAAATAATTTTCATGGTAAAAGTTTATTTTCAAGACAAAAAATGATTTTCAAGGTAAAAGTTGATTTTCATGACAAAAACAGATTTTCAAGGTAAAAGTTGATTTTCAAGACAATAAACGATTTTCAAGACAAAAAATGATTTTCAAGATAAAAGTTGATTTTCAAGGAAAAACATGATTTTCAAGGTAAAAGTTGATTTTCAAGACAATAAACGATTTTCAAGACAAAAAATAATTTTTAAGGTAAAAGTAGATTTTCAAGAAAAAAAAATATTTTCAAGGTAAAAGTTGATTTTCAAGGTAAAAGTTGATTTTCATGACAAAAAATGATTTTCAAGGTAAAAGTAGATTTTCAAGGAAAAAATGATTTTCAAGGTAAAAGTTGATTTTCATGACAAAAACAGATTTTCAAGGTAAAAGTTGATTTTCAAGACAAAAAATAATTTTTAAGGTAAAAGTAGATTTTCAAGGAAAAAAAATATTTTCAAGGTAAAAGTTGATTTTCAAAGAAAAAAATTATTTTCAAAGTAAAAGTTGATTTTCAAAACAAAAAATGTTTTTCAAAGAAAAAAATCATTTTCATGGTAAAAGTCTATTTTCAAGACAAAAAATTATTTTCAAGGTAAAAGTTGATTTTCATGACAAAAACAGATTTTCAAGGTAAAAGTTGATTTTCAAGACAATAAACGATTTTCAAGACAAAAAATGATTTTCAAGATAAAAGTTGATTTTCAAGGAAAAACATGATTTTCAAGGTAAAAGTTGATTTTCAAGGTAAAAGTTGATTTTCATGACAAAAAATGATTTTCAAGGTAAAAGTAGATTTTCAAGGAAAAAATGATTTTCAAGGTAAAAGTTGATTTTCATGACAAAAACAGATTTTCAAGGTAAAAGTTGATTTTCAAGACAAAAAATAATTTTTAAGGTAAAAGTAGATTTTCAAGGAAAAAAAATATTTTCAAGGTAAAAGTTGATTTTCAAAGAAAAAAATTATTTTCAAGGTAAAAGTTGATTTTCAAAACAAAAAATGTTTTTCAAAGAAAAAAATAATTTTCATGGTAAAAGTTGATTTTCAAGACAAAAAATTATTTTCAAGGTAAAAGTTGATTTTCATGACAAAAACAGATTTTCAAGGTAAAAGTTGATTTTCAAGACAATAAACGATTTTCAAGACAAAAAATGATTTTCAAGATAAAAGTTGATTTTCAAGGAAAAACATGATTTTCAAGGTAAAAGTTGATTTTCACGACAAAAAATTATTTTTAAGGTAAAAGTAGATTTTCAAGACAAAAAATATTTTTTAAGGTAAAAGTAGATTTTCAAGGAAAAAAAATATTTTCAAGGTAAAAGTTGATTTTCATGACAAAAAATGATTTTCAAGGTAAAAGTAGATTTTCAAGGAAAAAATGATTTTCAAGGTAAAAGTTGATTTTCATGACAAAAACAGATTTTCAAGGTAAAAGTTGATTTTCAAGAAAAAAAATAATTTTTAAGGTAAAAGTAGATTTTCAAGAAAAAAAAATATTTTCAAGGTAAAAGTTGATTTTCAAAGAAAAAAATAATTTTCAAGGTAAAAGTTGATTTTCAAAACAAAAAATGTTTTTCAAAGAAAAAAATAATTTTCATGGTAAAAGTTGATTTTCAAGACAAAAAATTATTTTCAAGGTAAAAGTTGATTTTCATGACAAAAACAGATTTTCAAGGTAAAAGTTGATTTTCAAGACAATAAACGATTTTCAAGACAAAAAATGATTTTCAAGATAAAAGTTGATTTTCAAGGAAAAACATGATTTTCAAGGTAAAAGTTGATTTTCACGACAAAAAATTATTTTTAAGGTAAAAGTTGATTTTCAAGACAAAAATTAATTTTTAAGGTAAAAGTAGATTTTCAAGGAAAAAAAATATTTTCAAGGTAAAAGTTGATTTTCAAGACAAAAAATTATTTTCAAGGTAAAAGTTGATTTTCAAGACAAACAATTATTTTCAAGGTAAAAGTTGATTTTCATGACAAAAACAGATTTTCAAGGTAAAAGTTGATTTTCAAGACAATAAACGATTTTCAAGACAAAAAATGATTTTCAAGATAAAAGTTGATTTTCAAGGAAAAACATGATTTTCAAGGTAAAAGTTGATTTTCAAGGTAAAAGTAGATTTTCAAGGAAAAAAATGATTTTCAAGGTAAAAGTTGATTTTCACGACAAAAAATAATTTTTAAGGTAAAAGTTGATTTTCAAGACAAAAAAATAATTTTTAAGGTAAAAGTAGATTTTCAAGGAAAAAAAATATTTTCAAGGTAAAAGTTGATTTTCAAAGAAAAAAATTATTTTCAAGGTAAAAGTTGATTTTCAAGACAAAAAATAATTTTTAAGGTAAAAGTAGATTTTCAAGGAAAAAAATATTTTCAAGGTAAAAGTTGATTTTCAAAGAAAAAAATTATTTTCAAGGTAAAAGTTGATTTTCAAAACAAAAAATGTTTTTCAAAGAAAAAAATAATTTTCATGGTAAAAGTTGATTTTCAAGACAAAAAATTATTTTCAAGGTAAAAGTTGATTTTCATGACAAAAACAGATTTTCAAGGTAAAAGTTGATTTTCAAGACAATAAACGATTTTCAAGACAAAAAATGATTTTCAAGATAAAAGTTGATTTTCAAGGAAAAACATGATTTTCAAGGTAAAAGTTGATTTTCAAGGTAAAAGTAGATTTTCAAGGAAAAAAATGATTTTCAAGGTAAAAGTTGACTTTCACGACAAAAAAATGATTTTTAAGGTAAAAGTTGATTTTCAAAGAAAAAAATTATTTTCAAGGTAAAAGTTGATTTTCAAAACAAAAAATGTTTTTCAAAGAAAAAAATAATTTTCATGGTAAAAGTTGATTTTCAAGGAAAACATTTATTTTCAAGGTAAAAGTAGATTTTTTTTTACATCAAACGTATTGGGAACGGCGTTGTAGCGGACCTAAAAGTAATTAATTAGATTACTCTTTACTTGAAAAGTAACCGTGTTATTATGAACACTTGTTTAGATTAGGCTAAAGACATGGCCTAAAATCTATATTTCCTTATTCCCGTCTATTAACCCTAACCCTAACCCTAACCCTAAGAATGAATAAAAAAGTGCTTTAAAATCATTAATGTCAGGTAATCAGGTTATAAAAGGGAGAATATAACGAGTTTCCATGGCAACAATATGTATTGTTATATATTTTGGGTTTTTTAATAACTTCATCCATAATAAATAAATAAAAAAAAATAAAAAAAAGTTTTTTTATTAATTCTTATGTTGGGTTTATTTAGTGTTCTCCGGTGTTTTGTGTTAGTTCCTGTCCTGTGCTTTTATTTTGGTGGCTCTTCTGGTTTTGTTGGTGTTTCCCCGTGGCTGCTTGACTTGCATTTCCCCTCACCTGATTTCTGTTTGCAATCAAGACTATTTAAGTTGGCCCTTTGTCCATCTTGCTTGTCGGGACATTGTTTGTGGATGTTTATGTTTTCAATTCTCTATTCGTTGGTGACCAGAGACAATCTTTTTTTCATGCTAATTGCAAGTACACTCGTATGTGTGGATGCCATCTGCTCCACATTTCTCGTAAGTGTTTTTGCATTTTGTTTCATTTTTGTCATAGCCTGTTCCCCGCACTTATAGCTTTTAAAGTCCACCTTAAGTTATTTGTTAAATTATAGGTAGGACAACTAAAAGTTCATAAACAAATAAACAATAAAAAGCTATTATCCAACCTTGCATTTATGGATGAAGTTATTAAAAAACACAAAATATATAACAATATATATTGTTCTCCCTTTTATAACCTGATTACCTGACATTAATGATTTTAAAGCACCTTTCAGGCATCATTGTAGTAGTTTTTGAGCTTTAAAATACCAGATGGGACAAGTAGACGGTATGACCATTGAGTAGTTTTCTGGTACACAACAAAACGAGTACTTTGCACGGCAGCACTTCTGCTAAATGTTGCGCATTTCAGGAAGGAGGCGACGCAATCGTTTCCTGTTATCACCTTGGTGTTTGGTCTCCTGGCAACAAAGCGATGATATCATAGATGAGCTCCCATGATCTATGAGCGGACTTACCTAATAGTCCGGAGACAAACTGTACGTCAAGCCGTGGATTAGCTCTTTACGCCGGTAAGGAAAAATGGCTGTCAGCCCAGACGATTGTATTGATTGACACAATGAAACATTTAGTCTGTTGTGACCGTCGCAGACCGATCAATCAGCGTCGGGGCTCGTTAATCACGCATAACCGATATCGGCTGATTTGCTCGCGACGGTATTTTTGCATCGTCGATGGGTTAAAAATGACAAAAAACCCTCTTTTGCATGATCCTATTTGGAGAGAATATATCCAAACCTGAGCAGAAGAGCAAAATCTATAGTCGCCGTATCAATATTCTCATCTGGAAACATCGTACAGGATCAATCAGGTTAGCCTCCAGCCCTGAGATGTACCATTAGCACTTTCACACAGCTGTTTAAATCAGCGGGCGGGGGGATCGATTGGGAGTCAAAGAGCGTATTGATGACGTTCGCCTTTTATGACAACAATGCCGGCGTGGAAACGAAGCAAGTCTTTGATCGCAGAAACGTCTTGATGCCGAAGGAGGAAGAAGAAGGAAATAGTGGTGGAGCTAAGTGATAAAAATAACTTCACTACGTGCTTAACCTTTGGAGGAAATGGGAAAAAGTTGTTTCAATCAATCAATCAATCAATCAATCTAACATAATAGTGAGAGTCCAGTCCATAGTGGATCTAACATAATAGTGTGAGAGTCCAGTCCATAGTGGATCTAACATAATAGTGAGAGTCCAGTCCATAGTGGATCTAACATAATAGTGAGAGTCTAGTCCATAGTGGATTTAACATAATAGTGTGAGAGTCCAGTCCATAGTGGATCTAACATAATAGTGAGAGTCCAGTCCATAGTGGATTTAACATAATAGTGTGAGAGTCCAGTCCATAGTGGATCTAACATAATAGTGTGAGAGTCCAGTCCATAGTGGATGTAACATAATAGTGAGAGAGTCCAGTCCATAGTGGATCTAACATAATAGTGTGAGAGTCCAGTCCATAGTGGATCTAACATAATAGTGTGAGAGTCCAGTCCATAGTGGATCTAACATAATAGTGTACGAGTCCAGTCCATAGTGGATCTAACATAATAGTGAGAGTCCAGATCATAGTGGATCTAACATAATAGTGAGAGTCCTGTCCATAGTGGATCTAACATAATAGTGAGAGTCCAGTCCATAGTGGATCTAACATAATAGTGTGAGAGTCCAGTCCATAGTGGATCTAACATAATAGTGAGAGTCCAGTCCATAGTGGATCTAACATAATAGTGAGAGTCTAGTCCATAGTGGATTTAACATAATAGTGTGAGAGTCCAGTCCATAGTGGATCTAACATAATAGTGAGAGTCCAGTCCATAGTGGATTTAACATAATAGTGTGAGAGTCCAGTCCATAGTGGATCTAACATAATAGTGTGAGAGTCCAGTCCATAGTGGATGTAACATAATAGTGAGAGAGTCCAGTCCATAGTGGATCTAACATAATAGTGTGAGAGTCCAGTCCATAGTGGATCTAACATAATAGTGTGAGAGTCCAGTCCATAGTGGATCTAACATAATAGTGTACGAGTCCAGTCCATAGTGGATCTAACATAATAGTGAGAGTCCAGATCATAGTGGATCTAACATAATAGTGAGAGTCCTGTCCATAGTGGATCTAACATAATAGTGAGAGTCCAGTCCATAGTGGATCTAACATAATAGTGTGAGAGTCCAGTCCATAGTGGATCTAACATAATAGTGTGAGAGTCCAGTCCATAGTGGATCTAACATAATAGTGAGAGTCCAGTCCATAGTGGATCTAACATAATAGTGAAAGTCCAGTCCATAGTGGATCTAACATAATAGTGAGAGTCCAGTCCATAGTGGATCTAACATAATAGTGTGAGAGTCCAGTCCATAGTGGATCTAACATAATAGTGTGAAAACACAGAGGCTATTATATCCCTACAAGCCTGTTCTTTAGGGGATTTAAGAGCAGAGAAACTTGCAAAGCAGGCTTGTTGGGATGAAATAGGTCAGGAAAAAACAGAGGCTATTGTATCTCTACAAGCTTGTTCTTCAGGGGATTGAAGAGCAGGGAAACCTGCGAAACAGGCTTGTTGGGATGAAATAGGTCGGGAAAAAATACAGGCTAAAGTTTTTTTGTTTTTTTCTATTTATATATGGCACCATATCGGTTCAAATGTGAAAGGTACCCATCCCTTGTGGTAAGAGTTTGGTGGGATGTTAGGGGGTGTTTGGGGTGAGTTCACCCTTCAAACATTTTTACTACAGTAAATAATTTCAGGGGAAAACACTAGAAAATGGATATACCTAAGAGTAGTCAGCGTACAGCTGGTGTACAAAGTGTCATTTCTACAATCATGTCATTTGAAATTATTAATAGTTAATTTATGATTGTTTTTACTCATCTTTGGCACATTTTTTATTGTAAAAGTTGTTTACCTCACATGAAAACTAAGTTATCTGTTGTTGTCTTTTTTTTTTCAGTAACACACGTCGACTTTGTAGATTTGTGTTTGTGATGTGTTTTTATCAGTCTTTTATTTTGTAATAACTGAGTGAATGATGAGTAACAAATGAGTGAATGATGAGTAACAAATGAGTGAATGATGAGTAATAAATCAGTAAATAATGAGTAATAAATGAGTGAATGATGAGTAATTAATGAATAAATGATGAGTAACAAATGAGTGAAGGATGAGTAATAAATGAATAAATGATGAGTAACAAATGAGTGAAGGATGAGTAATAAATGAGTGAATGATGAGTAATTAATGAATAAATGATGAGTAACAAATGAGTGAAGGATGAGTAATAAATGAGTGCATAATGAGTAACAAATGAGTGAATGATGAGTAACAAATCAGTAAATAATGAGTAATAAATGAGTGAATGATGAGTAATTAATGAATAAATGATGAGTAACAAATGAGTGAAGGATGAGTAATAAATGAATAAATGATGAGTAACAAATGAGTGAAGGATGAGTAATAAATGAGTGAATGATGAGTAATTAATGAATAAATGATGAGTAACAAATGAGTGAAGGATGAGTAATAAATGAGTGCATAATGAGTAACAAATGAGTGAATGATGAGTAACAAATCAGTAAATAATGAGTAATAAATGAGTGAATGATGAGTAATTAATGAATAAATGATGAGTAACAAATGAGTGAAGGATGAGTAATAAATGAATAAATGATGAGTAACAAATGAGTGAAGGATGAGTAATAAATGAGTGAATGATGAGTAATTAATGAATAAATGATGAGTAACAAATGAGTGAAGGATGAGTAATAAATGAGTGCATAATGAGAAACAAATGAGTGAATGATGAGTAATAAATCAGTAAATAATGAGTAATAAATGAGTGAATGATGAGTAATTAATGAATAAATGATGAGTAACAAATGAGTGAAGGATGAGTAATAAATGAATAAATGATGAGTAACAAATGAGTGAAGGATGAATAATAAATGAGTGAATGATGAGTAATTAATGAATAAATGATGAGTAACAAATGAGTGAAGGATGAGTAATAAATGAGTGCATAATGAGTAACAAATGAGTGAATGATGAGTAACAAATGAGTGAACGATGAGTAACAAATTAGTGAATGATGAGTAATAAATCAATAAATAATGAGTAATAAATGAGTGAATGATGAGTCATTAATGAATAAATGATGAGTAACAAATGAGTGAAGGCTGAGTAATAAATGACTGAATGACGAGTAACAAATGAGTGAATGATGATAAACAAATCAGTGAATGATGAGTAGTAAATCAGTAAATAATGAGTAACAAATGAGTGAATGATGAGTAATAAATCAGTAAATAATGAGTAATAAATGAGTGAATGATGAGTAATTAATGAGTAAATGATGAGTAACAAATGATTGAGTTATGAGTAATAACCGAGTGAATGATGAGTAACAACTGAGTGAATGATGAGTAATAAATCAGTAAATGATGAGTAATAAATGAGTGAATAATGAGTAATAAATGAGTGAATAATGAGTAAATGATGAGTAACAAATGAGTGAATGATGAGTAATAACCGAGTGAATGATGAGTAAAAAATGAGTGAATGATGAGTAACAAATGAGTGAATGATGAGTAACAAATGAGTGAATGATGAGTAACAAATGAGTGAATGATGAGTAACAAATGAGTGCATGATGAGTCATAAATGAGTGAATAATGAATATATGAATGAATATATATGGCACCATATCAGTTCAAATGTGGAAAGTACCCATCCCTTGTGGTAAGAGTTTGGTGGGATGTGAGGGTATGTTTGGGGTTAGTGTTCACAGGTCGGGTTAAACTCTTCAGTTCCTGGACATAAGAACAATAATACAGTACAACTTCAAAGGTTCTACACATTTTAGTTTTGTGTGATCTCCCCGGGAACAATAAAACCTTTTATCTTAACATTTTACAATTATCAAAAAGTGGAACAAAAAAAGGCTCGGCTGCGATAAAAAAAGTTAATAATAAACGGTCGACTTCCTCGTCGTCGCTCCGACACGCCGTCACGGCTTCTGTGCCACCTCTCCGCCATGCGTGGTGGAAAAGGTCACGGGGGAGAAAGCGCAGGTGTTGGCGAGGGAGCCACACGGCCAGCGTACAGGAAGCAGAACAGAACAGAGAGCCACCAGAGTGAGTGAAACAATGGACGTCCAGCCTGGGACAAAATGACTTCAGCTCCTGTTTGTTCCTCCATCGTTCCTCACGAGCGGTAATTGCCCCGCTGAAACATCCTGTTTTCTCTCACCTAACTCAATAGAGCGGCTGCTGCCAGAGAAGAAAAAAGGCAAGGTGAATATTTCCTAAGCTGCGTAATGGCAAGAAACGGCAGGGAAATGTCTTGTGGCAGAAGAACGTGGCGAAGAATGGACCTCCAGGCAGGAGAAGGTCAGGCTGGCACAGAGACGACATCAGACCCCCCCACTGAGGAAGGTCAGGCTGGCACAGAGACGACATCAGACCCCCCCCACTGGGGGCCGTTATGAAGGAAGTAACAAAAAGTGCCAGGATGTGGCCAAGGTGGACTGTGAGAGGATTAGGTGTAAAGCTCTGTGGGAACCGGTGGGGGTCATTAAATGGTATCAAATCCCTGGAAGAGAAGCGAGGCACTGCTCGACAGGAAGTGAGGTAGATCAGCGGGTGACACTTCCTGTAAGAGGAAGGAGATGAGACAAAGCCCAGCAGATGGAGACGGAAGTAAAAAGAAAGACGGAGAAAAGGAAAGAGCGAGAGGATGTGAGGTGGCTCCCTGGGGGAGTGAGGGGGCTGGGCTGGTCCGGGGTTGAGCGGGGCGGGGTCAAGGAGCGTGTCTTAAAAACCGCAGGAGAGTTGAAAAGATCAAGATGAAAAAAAAAGAAAAAAAAAATATGTTTGATGCACTCAAAAAGTGCAGCTGTCAAATCCCGGTAATGCACTGGCAAGTGTTGGGGGAGGGGAGTTCAGGTCCTCCAGGATTGTGCAGGCTTGTTGCAATCACTCATTTGTTACTCATCATTCACTCATTTGCTACTCATCATTCACTCATTTGTTACTCATCATTTACTCGGTTATTACTCATCATTCACTCATTTGTTACTCATCATTCACTCATTTGTTACTCATCATTCACTCATTTGTTACTCATCATTTACTCATTCATTACTCATCATTCACTCATTTGTTACTCATCATTCACTCATTTGTTACTCATCATTCACTCAGTTATTACTCATCATTCACTCATTTGTTACTCATCATTCACTCATTTGTTACTCATCATTCACTCATTTGTTACTCATCATTCACTCATTTGTTACTCATCATTCACTCATTTGTTACTCATCATTCACTCAGTTATTACTCATCATTCACTCATTTGTTACTCATCATTCACCCATTCATTACTCATCATTCACTCATTTGTTACTCATCATTCACTCATTTGTTACTCATCATTCACTCAGTTATTACTCATCATTCACTCAGTTATTACTCATCATTCACTCATTTGTTACTCATCATTCACTCAGTTATTACAAATCATTCACTCAGTTATTACTCAGCATTCACTCATTCATTACTCATCATTCACTCAGTTATTACTCATCATTCCCTCAGTTATTACTCAGCATTCACTCATTCATTACTCATCATTCACTCATTTGTTACTCATCATTCACTCAATTGTTACTCATCATTCACTTAGTTATTACTCATCATTCACTCATTTGTTACTCATCTTTCACTCATTTGTTACTCATCATTCACTCATTTGTTACTCATCATTCACTCAATTATTACTCATCATTCACTCATTTATTACACATCATTCACTCATTTGCTACTCATCATTCACTCATTTGTTACTCATAATTCACTCATTTATTACTCATCATTCACCCAGTTATTACTCATTATTTACTGATTTATTTCTCATCATTCACTCATTTGTCACTCATCATTCACTCATTTGTTACACCTCATTCACTCATTTGTTACTCATCATTCACTCATTGTTACTCATCATTCACGCATTTATTACTCATCATTCACTCATTTTTATTCATTATTCACTCAGTTGTTACTCATCATTCACTCATTTGTTACTCATCATTCACTCATCTTTCACGCATCATGCACTCATTTGTTACTCATCATTTACTCGTTTATTATTCATTTTCACTCATGTGTTACTCATCCTTCACTCATTTGTTACTCATCATTCACTCAGTTATTACTCATCATTCACTCATTTGTTGCTCATCATTCACACATTTATTACTCATCATTCACACATTTATTACTCTTCATTTACTATTTTTTCACTCATTATTCACTCATTTATTACTCATCATTCACTCATTTATTACTCATTATTTACTGATTCATTGCTCATCATTCACTCATTTATTACTCATTATTTACTGATTCATTGCTCATCATTCACTCATTAATTACTCATTATTTACTGATTAATTACTCATCATTCACTCATTTATTACTCATTATTTACTGATTTATTACTCATCATTCACTAAGTTGTTACTCATCATTCACTAATTTTTACTCATCATTCACTCATTTTTTACTCATCATTCACTCATTTATTACCCATTATTTATTGACTTATTACTCATCATTCACTGAGTTGTTACTCATCATTCACTAATTTTTACTCATCATTCACTCATTTGTTACTCACATTCACTCAATTATTGCTCATCATTCACTCATTAATTACTCATTATTTACTGATTAATTACTCATCATTCACTCATTTATTACTCATTATTTACTGATTTATTACTCATCATTCACTAAGTTGTTACTCATCATTCACTAATTTTTACTCACCATGCACTCATTTGTTACTCATCATTCACTCATTTATTACCCATTATTTACTGATTTATTACTCATCATTCACTAAGTTGTTACTCATCATTCACTAATTTTTACTCATCATTCACTCATTTTTTACTCATCATTCACTCATTTATTACCCATTATTTATTGACTTATTACTCATCATTCACTGAGTTGTTACTCATCATTCACTAATTTTTACTCATCATTCACTCATTTGTTACTCACATTCACTCAATTATTACTCATCATTCACTCATTTGTTACTCATCATTCACTCAGTTGTTTCTCATCATTCACTCATTTGTTACTCATTATTCACTCATTTATCACTCATCATTCACTCATTTATTATTTATTATTCACTCATTTTTTTACTCATCATTTACTCATTTATTACTCATCATTCACTCATTTATTGATCATTATTTACTGATTTATTACTCATCATTCACTCATTTATTTACTCATCATTCACTCATTTATTATTTATTATTCACTCATTTTTTTACTCATCATTTACTCATTTATTACTCATCATTCACTCATTTATTGATCATTATTTACTGATTTATTACTCATCATTCACTCATTTGTTACTCATCAGTCACTCATGTGTTACTTATCATTCACTCAGTTATTACTCATCATTCACTCATTTCAAAGCCGCCGCTGTCCTCTTAATATTTGCACATTTTGCAGAGGGCTGCCCGCGGGTATATCTGCAATATATATAAAAATGAGGTCCACATCACAGACATGCTGACAACGCTCCACACAATGGCGTGCGTTTTGTTTACATCTTGTTTCAGTAGCAAGGTTTGCTATGATCAAAGTCTTTTTTCGGTGGTCAAGTATATATATATATATATATATATATATATATATATATATATATATATATATATATATATATATATCATGTCCTACTGTAACAACCTGCTAATGTTCATGTTTTATGTTCCTGTGCTTTGGATTGGATGTCAGTTTTTCCCACGTTTGCAAACACACCATCCGTGCCTGAAAGCTGATTGGCAGAAAATGAGGAAGTGTTGTAGGAAGTGTTTGCACCTGTTGAGATTGTGCTGTTTTTGTTATCATTAGATTGGTAATAAAAGTGAAAAATAGCGTGGGACTTTGTGTGATTACTTCTGGGGGCTACGATGTAGTACATTACTTTCATGTGCTTTCACGTTTAAAAAAACTGATCTTATTTTCAAGGTGTGGCGCTAATAAAAAGGTGTGCCACGTTTAAGCAAAAACCCTGAATTATATAAAACATGACTTTAATAAAGTGAGTTCACCCTTCAAACATTTTTACTACAGTAAATATTTTCAGGGGAAAACACTAGAAAATGGATATACCTAAGAGTAGTCAGCGTACAGCTGGTGTACAAAGTGTCATTTCTACAATCATGTCATTTGAAATTATTAATAGTTAATTTATGATTGTTTTTACTCATCTTTGGCACATTTTTTTATTGTAAAAGTTGTTTAACCTCACATGAAAACTAAGTTATCTTTTGTTGTCTTTTTTTTTTCAGTAACACACGTCGACTTTGTAGATTTGTGTTTGTGATATGTTTTTATCAGTCTTTTATATTGTAATAACTGAGTGAATGATGAGTAACAAATGAGTGAATGATGAGTAACAAATGAGTGAATGATGAGTAATAAATGAGTGAATGATGAGTAACAAATGAGTGAATGATGAGTAACAAATGAGTGAATGATGAGTAACAAATGAGTGAATGATGAGTAACAAATCAGTAAATAATGAGTAATAAATGAGTGAATGATGAGTAATAAATGAGTGAATGATGAGTAACAAATGAGTGAATGATGAGTAACAAATGAGTGAATGATGAGTAACAAATGAGTGAATGATGAGTAACAAATCAGTAAATAATGAGTAATAAATGAGTGAATGATGAGTAATTAATGAATAAATGATGAGTAACAAATGAGTGAAGGATGAGTAATAAATGAGTGAATGATGAGTAACAAATGCGTGCATAATGAGTAACAAATGAGTGAATGATGAGTAACAAATGAGTGAATGATGAGTAACAAATGAATGAATGATGAGTAATAAATCAATAAATAATGAGTAATAAATGAGTGAATGATGAGTAATTAATGAATAAATTATGAGTAACAGATGAGTGAAAGATGAGTAATAAATGACTGAATGGTGAGTAACAAATGAGTGCATAATGAGTAACAAATGAGTGAATGATGAGTAACAAATGAGTGAATGATGAGTAACAAATGAGTGAATGATGAGTAGTAAATCAGTAAATAATGAGTAACAAATGAGTGAATGATGAGTAATAAATCAGTAAATAGTGAGTAATGAATGAGTGAATGATGAGCAATTAATTAGTAAATGATGAGTAACACATGATTGAATGATGAGTAATAACCGAGTGAATAATGAGTAATAAATGAGTGAATGATGAGTAACTAATGAGTAAATGATGAGTAACAAATGAGTGAATGGTGAGTAATAACAGAGTGAATGATGAGTAACAAATGAGTGAATGATGAGTAACAAATGAGTGAATGATGAGTAACAAATGAGTGAATGATGAGTAAAAAATGAGTGAATGATGAGTAATAAATCAGTAAATAATGAGTAATAAATGAGTGAATGATGAGTAATTAATGAATAAATGATGAGTAACAAATGAGTGAAGGATGAGTAATAAAGGAGTGAATGATGAGTAACAAATGCGTGCATAATGAGTAACAAATGAGTGAATGATGAGTAACAAATTAATGAATGATGAGTAATAAATCAATAAATAATGAGTAATAAATGAGTGAATGATGAGTAATTAATGAATACATGATGAGTAACAACTGAGTGAAGGCTGAGTAATAAATGAGTGAATGACGAGTAACAAATGAGTGAATGATGAGAAACAAATGAGTGAATGATGAGTAATTAATGAATAAATGACGAGTAACAAATGAGTGAAGGATGAGTAATAAATGACTGGATGACGAGTAACAAATGAGTGAATGATGAGAAACAAATGAGTGAATGATGAGTAGTAAATCAGTAAATAATGAGTAACAAATGAGTGAATGATGAGTAATAAATCAGTAAATAATGAGTAATAAATGAGTGAATGATGAGTAATTAATGAATAAATGATGAGTAACAAATGAGTGAATGATGAGTAATAACCGAGTGAATGATGAGTAACAACTGAGTGAATGATGAGTAATAAATCAGTAAATGATGAGTAATAAATGAGTGAATAATGAGTAACAAATGAGTGAATAATGAGTAATTAATGAGTAAATGATGAGTAACAAATGAGTGAATGATGAGTAAAAACCGAGTGAATGATGAGTAAAAAATGAGTGAATGATGAGTAACAAATGAGTGAATGATGAGTAACAAATGAGTGCATGATGAGTCATAAATGAGTGAATAATGAGTAATAAATGAGTGAATGATGAGTAATTAATGAGTAAATGATGAGTAACAAATGAGTGAATGATGAGTCATAACCGAGTAAATGATGAGTAAGAAATGAGTGAATGATGAGTAACAAATGAGTGAACGATGAGTAACAAATGAGTGCATGATGAGTAATAAATGAGTGAATGATGAGTAACAAATGAGTGAATGATGAGTAACAAATGAGTGAATGATGAGTAACAAATGAGTGAATGATGAGTAACAAATGAGTGAATGATAAATAAAAAAAGAGTGAATGATGAGTAATAAATCAGTAAATAATGAATAATAAATGAGTGAATGATGAGTAATTAATGAATAAACGATGCGTAACAAATGAGTGAAGGATGAGTAATAAATGAGTGAATGATGAGTAACAAATGCGTGCATAATGAGTAACAAATGAGTGAATGATGAGTAACAAATGAGTGAATGATGAGTAACAAATTAGTGAATGATGAGTAATAAATCAATAAATAATGAGTAATAAATGAGTGAATGATGAGTAACAAATGAGTGAATGATGAGTAACAAATGAGTGAAGGATGAGGAACAAATGAGTGAATGATGAGTAATTAATGAATAAATAATGAGTAACAAATAAGTGAAGGATGAGTAATAAATGACTGAATGACGAGTAACAAATGAGTGAATGATGAGAAACAAATGAGTGAATGATGACGAGTAAATCAGTAAATAATGAGTAACAAATGAGTGAATGATGAGTAATAAATGAGTGAACGATGAGTAACAAATGAGTGCATGATGAGTAATAAATGAGTGAATGATGAGTAACAAATGAGTGAATGATGAGTAACAAATGAGTGAATGATGAGTAACAAATGAGTGAATGATGAGTAAAAAATGAGTGAATGATGAGTAATAAATCAGTAAATAATGAATAATAAATGAGTGAATGATGAGTAATTAATGAATAAACGATGCGTAACAAATGAGTGAAGGATGAGTAATAAATGAGTGAATGATGAGTAACAAATGAGTGAAGGATGAGAAACAAATGAGTGAATGATGAGTAATTAATGAATAAATAATGAGTAACAAATGAGTGAAGGATGAGTAATAAATGACTGAATGACAAGTAACAAATGAGTGAATGATGAGAAACAAATGAGTGAATGATGACGAGTAAATCAGTAAATAATGAGTAACAAATGAGTGAATGATGAGTAATAAATCAGTAATTAATGAGTAATAAATGAGTGAATGATGAATAATTAATGAGTAAATGATGAGTAACAAATGAGTGAATGATGAGTCATAAATCAGTAAATGATGAGTAATAAATGAGTGAATAATGAGTAATAAATGAGTGAATAATGAGTAATTAATGAGTAAATGATGAGTAACAAATGAGTGAATGATGAGTAATAACCGAGTGAATGATGAGTAAAAAATGAGTGAATGATGAGTAACAAATGAGTGAATGATGAGTAACAAATGAGTACATGATGAGTCATAAATGAGTGAATAATGAGTAATAAATGAGTGAATGATGAGTAATTAATGAGTAAATGATGAGTAACAAATGAGTGAATGATGAGTCATAACCGTGTAAATGATGAGTAAGAAATGAGTGAATGATGAGTAACAAATGAGTGAACAATGAGTAACAAATGAGTGCATGATGAGTAATAAATGAGTGAATGATGAGTAACAAATGAGTGAATGATGAGTAACAAATGAGTGAATGATGAGTAACAAATGAGTGAATGATGAGTAACAAATGAGTGAATGATGAGTAAAAAATGAGTGAATGATGAGTAATAAATCAGTAAATAATGAGTAATAAATGAGTGATTGATGAGTAATTAATGAATAAACGATGCGTAACAAATGAGTGAAGGATGAGTAATAAATGAGTGAATGATGAGTAACAAATGCGTGAATGATGAGTAACAAATTAGTGAATGATGAGTAATAAATCAATAAATAATGAGTAATAAATGAGTGAATGATGAGTAACAAATGAGTGAATGATGAGTAACAAATGAGTGAAGGATGAGTAATAAATGACTGAATGACGAGTAACAAATGAGTGAATGATGAGAAACAAATGAGTGAATGATGACGAGTAAATCAGTAAATAATGAGTAACAAATGAGTGAATGATGAGTAATAAATCAGTAATTAATGAGTAATAAATGAGTGAATGATGAATAATTAATGAGTAAATAATGAGTAACAAATGAGTGAATGATGAGTAATAAATCAGTAAATAACGAGTAATAAATGAGTGAATAATGAGTAATAAATGAGTGAATAATGAGTAATTAATGAGTAAATGATGAGTAACAAATGAGTGAATGATGAGTAATAACCGAGTGAATGATGAGTAAAAAATGAGTGAATGATGAGTAACAAATGAGTGCATGATGAGTAATAAATGAGTGAATAATGAGTAATAAATGAGTGAATGATGAGTAATTAATGAGTAAATGATGAGTAACAAACGAGTGAATGATGAGTCATAACCGAGTAAATGATGAGTAAGAAATGAGTGAATGATGAGTAACAAATGAGTGAATGATGAGTAACAAATGAGTGCATGATGAGTAATAAATGAGTGAATGATGAGTAACAAATCAGTGAATGATGAGTAACAAATGAGTGAATGATGAGTAATAAATCAGTAAACAATGAGTAACAAATGAGTGAATGATGAGTAATAACCGAGTGAATGATTAGTAACAAATGAGTGAATGATGAGTAATAAATCAGTAAATAATGAGTAACAAATGAGTGAATGATGAGTAATTAATGAGTGAATGATGAGTAACAAATGAGTGAATGATGAGTAACAAATCAGTAAATAATGAGTCACAAATGAGTGAATGATGAGTAATAAATGAGTGAATGATGAGTAACAAATGAGTGAATGATGAGTAATAAATCAGTAAATAATGAGTAACAAATGAGTGAATGATGAGTAATAAATGAGTGAATGATGAGTAACAAATGAGTGAATGATGAGTAACAAATCAGTAAATAATGAGTCACAAATGAGTGAATGATGAGTAACAAATGAGTTAATGATGAGAAACAAATGAGTGAATGATGAGTAACAAATGAGTGCATGATGAGTAACAAATGAGTGAATGATGAGAAACAAATGAGTGAATGATGAGTAACAAATGAGTGATTGATGAGTAACAGATGAGTGAATGATGAGAAACAAATGAGTGAATGAATGAATCTGTCAATGTAAGGAAGTTGAAGGCAATGCAGGTTTTTTTTTCCTTATTATAACCGCAGAGGGAACATTCTAGAGTGGGTGGGGGTAAATTGTGGTGTCGTAGTCGAGCTAGCATTAAGGCTAATGTTTACATCTGTTTACAAATGCACATAAATTAAAAGTAGCGCTGCGTCTGACGACCGGGGGGGGCGGAGCCTGAGACCCAAAACAAAAGCCGGAAAGTTCCTTACCGTTGCTTTAAGGCAGACTGCTGTTTGTAAACACGTCGCACAGCGCCGGGTGTTGTTGTGGCCTCACAAACAAAAAAAACAAGTGCAAAAATATGCAAAAGGAGGTGCAACGTGGGACCTGGAAGGCTCCAGTGGACCTGCCGCCACTCGGAGGCCTCTTTGGAGACACCAGACATCTGCATATTCATCACGTCTGGCTCGTATTGAGGGGAAATGGAGAAGAATGTTTATTTTTTAGGAATTTCTAAACAGTACAATGTTTTTGAATAATAATAGTTGTGTCTAGTAAGGTTTTTAAAATATACCTTGTAACATTTCTCACTGTTTGAAACTGTTTGGAGGTAATTAGTTACAAAAGCTAAAAGCAGTGAAGTTGTCACGTTGTCCATCCATCCATCCATCTTCTTCCGCTTATCCGAGGTCGGGTCGCGGGGGCAGCAGCCTAAGCAGGGAAGCCCAGACTTCCCTCTCCCCAGCCACTTCGTCCAGCTCCTCCTGTGGGATCCCGAGGCGTTCCCAGGCCAGCCGGGAGACATAGTCTTCCCAACGTGTCCTGGGTCTTCCCCGCGGCCTCCTACCGGTTGGACATGCCCTAAACACCTCCCTAGGGAGGCGTTCGGGTGGCATCCTGACCAGATGCCCGAACCACCTCATCTGGCTCTTCTCCATGTGGAGGAGCAGCGGCTTTACTTTGAGCTCCCCCCGGATGACAGAGCTTCTCACCCTATCTCTAAGGGAGAGACCCGCCTCCCGGCGGAGGAAACTCATTTCGGCCGCTTGTACCCGTGATCTTGTCCTTTCGGTCATAACCCAAAGCTCATGACCATAGGTGAGGATGGGAACGTAGATCGACCGGTAAATTGAGAGCTTTGCCTTCCGGCTCAGCTCCTTCTTCACCACAACGGATCGATACAGCGTCCGCATTACTGAAGACGCCGCACCGATCCGCCTGTCGATCTCACCATCCACTCTTCCCTCACTCGTGAACAAGACTCCGAGGTACTTGAACTCCTCCACTTGGGGCAAGATCTCCTCCCCAACCCGGAGATGGCATTCCACCCTTTTCCGGGCGAGAACCATGGACTCGGACTTGGAGGTGCTGATTCTCATCCCAGTCGCTTCACACTCGGCTGCGAACCGATCCAGTGAGAGCTGAAGATCCTGGCCAGATGAAGCCATCAGGACCACATCATCTGCAAAAAGCAGAGACCTAATCATGCAGCCACCAAACCAGATCCCCTCAACGCCTTGACTGCGCCTAGAAATTCTGTCCATAAGTTATGAACAGATTCGGAGACAAAGGGCAGCCTTGGCGGAGTCCAACCCTCACTGGAAACGTGTCCGACTTACTACCGGCAATGCGGACCAAGCTCTGGCACTGATCATACAGAGAGCGGACCGCCACAATCAGACAGTCCGATACCCCGTACTCTCTGAGCACTCCCCACAGGACTTCCCGAGGGACACGGTCGAATGCCTTCCCCAAGTCCACAAAACACATGTAGACTGGTTGGGCAAACTCCCATGCACCCTCAAGGACCCTGCGGAGAGTATAGAGCTGGTCCACAGTTCCACGACCAGGACGAAAACCACACTGTTCCTCCTGAATCCGAGGCTCGACTATCCGGCGTAGCCTCCTCTCCAGTACACCTGAATAGACCTTACCGGGAAGGCTGAGGAGTGTGATCCCACGATAGTTAGAACACACCCTCCGGTTCCCCTTCTTAAAGAGAGGAACCACCACCCCGGTCTGCCAATCCAGTGGCACGTTGTCACGTTGTGTAAATGGTAAATAAAAAGAGAATACAACAAATCCTTTTCTGTCATGATCCATGTCTCGGATTCTGTTAGTTTTGGACTTCATAGTTCCCTTTTTTTGTGCACCCTTGTTTGTTTTAGTTACCATGGTTACTTATTATTTCCACCTGCCTCTGATTAGTGTTCGCCCGCTCACCTGCTGCCCGAGCACTAATCAGAGGCATTATTTAAACCTGCCTCGCCCTCCAGTCAGGGCTTGAGTATTGTTTGTTGTATGCTGTGGACTCCCTGTTTCATGCAGTGCTCTGTTCATGCTTGTTGTCTGGAGATAGCATAGTTCATGCTGATGATTTCATGCTGCTCGTAAGTAAGTTTTGTTTATTTATGCCACAGTTAGCGACTTTTTTGTTTCACGTCCATAGTTCAGGCTAAGTGTTAGCTTTTGTTTCCTGCGTTAAGTTGTGCCTTTTTGCTTTCACTTTTTTTTTAACATTAAAACCATGTTTTCTTGCCCGCCGCCTGTCGTCTCTGCATCTTGGGGTCCGTCACCTCCACATCATGACACTTGTCAACTTATATTCAATTGAATAGACTGCAAAGACAAGATATTTCATGTTCACACTGAGAAACTTTGTTCTTTTTTTGCAAATAATCATGAACTTAGAATTGAATGGCAGCAACACATTGCAAAAAAAGGCATTTTCACCACTGTGTTACATGGCCTTTCCTTTTAACAACACTCAGTAAAGGTTTGGGAACTGAGGAGACACATTTTTGAAGTGGAATTCTTTCCCATTCTTGCTTGATGTACAGCTTAAGTTGTTCAACAGTCTCCCTTCTCATATTTTAGCCTTCACACATTTTTAATGGCATCGTTTTGCTGAAATAAGCAGGGGCGTCCATGATAACGTTGCTTGGACGGCAACATATGTTGCTCCAAAAGCTTTTATGTACCTTTCAACATTAATGGTGCCTTCACAGATGTGTAAGTTACCCATGTCTTGGCCACTAATACACCCCCATACCATCACACATGCTGACTTCTACACTTTCACCCTAGAACAGTCCGGATGGTTCTTTTCCTCTTTAGTCTACAGTTTCCAAAAACAATTTGAAATGTGGACTCGTCAGACCGCAGAACACTTTTCCACTTTCAGTCCATCTTAGATGAGCTCGGGCCCAGCGAAGCGTTTCTGGGTGTTGTTGATAAATGACTTTGGCTTCGCATAGTAGAGTTTTAACTTGCACTTACAGATGTAGCGACCGACTGTAGTTACTGACGGTGGTTTTGTGAAGTGTTCCTGAGCCCGTGTGGTGATATCCTTTACACACCGATGTGGCTTTTTGATGCAGTGCCGCCTGAGAGATCGAATTATTTGACCTTGCCGCTTGATTTCTCCAGATTCTCCGACGCTTTTGATGATATTACGGAGCGTAGATGGTGAAATCCTTGAATTCCTTGCAATAGCTGCTTGAGAAATGTCGTTCTTAAACAATTTGCTCGGGCGTTTGTTGACAAAGTGGTGACCCTCGCCCCCGTCCTCGTTTGTGAACGACTGAGCATTTCACGGAAGCTGCTTTTACACCCAATCATGGCACCCACCTGTTCCCAATTAGGCCGATGAGCATTTCTCAACTTTCTCACTCTTTTTTGCCACTTGTGCCGGCTTTTTTGAAACATGTTGCAGGCATCAAATTCCTAATGAGCTAATATTTGCAAAAAAAATAACAAAAGTTTACCAGTGTGAACATGAAATATCTTGTCTTTGCGGTCTATTCAATTCAATATAAGTTGAAAAGGATTTGTTGTATTCTCTTTTTATGCCAACTTCACTGGTTTTTGGGGTTTGTACGTCTACTGATACTTTTGTCTAAATTGAGTCTTGTGTTTGTGTTGATGCCGGTGCTTGTGTTGTTTCAACGTTATGTTTGAGTTTTAGAATATTGGTTGGGAAATGACCAAATTTCAATAATGAAATCAACATCAGAACCCAACATTGATTAAATGTCGTCAAAAAACATGTTGTTTCAACGTTGTATTTGTGTTGGAAAATGGCCAAATTCCAATGGTCAAATCAATGTCAGAACCCAACATTGAATAAAGTTGTCAAAAAGCATGTTGTTTCAACGTTGAATTTGTGTTGTAGAATATTGTTTGGGAAATGACCAAAATTCAATGATCAAATCAACGTCAGAACCCAACATTGATTAAATGTCGTCAAAAAACATGTTGTTTCAACGTTGTATTTGTGTTCGAAAATGGCCAAATTCCAATGGTCAAATCAACGTCAGAACCCAACATTGAATAAATGTTATTCTCTTTTTATGCCAACTTCACTGGTTTTTGGGGTTTGTACATCTACTGATGCTTCTGTCTAAATTGAGTCTTGTGTTTGTGTTGATGCCGGTGCTTCCACCTGGATGCCAACACATTTGCATCATCACTTGTCCGCTGTGATCATCCAGACTTCCCTTCCACACGGAGAAGACTAATCAGCTTTGCCTCGTCACAAAACCCGAGGACGGGGAGAGAGGGGAGGCGTGTTTGCGTCCTCCCATCTCTCCAGAAACGCCAAAAAAAGACTGGATGAATCCCAGAAATAGTTCCAGGTTCCAAAACGGCAGATTCAAAGGGTCTGGGATGACACAGCAAGCTTCCTGTTTATTGACGAGCGGCGGCAGGAAGCGCTCGGTGCTAACAATGTGCGCCACTTGCAAGGCTTTCCTTCGCCTTCATCCCCGAGCGAAACATGTTAAAAGGTAGCGTGGCGAAGGAACCGTGCATCAACATTCACTCAGGCGGAGCTCGCATTGTCAGGCAGAAATAGAGACGGTGTTTGTTTGTCATTTACCTCCTGGTATGCTAATAGAAGCAGGGCTGCACATGAATACTGATTATTTACATGCAGGACACAAATATGCCATAAGGGCGTGTCCCCCCTCTTAATAGTACACTTAGTGGTAATAGTGGGCTGCATTTTCCTCTGCGGCAGTAAAGAGAAAATGGTATTATTCGATCAACATAAGGTGATCGCATTAGGTCCTTGTTGTGTGCTTTAATGAAGCAATACGTCTGAGGGCTGAAGCTGCACAGTCGTGCAAAAGTCCGTCCATCACTCCCAGTTCTTTCTTTTATGCATCTTCCCAGTGAACAATGTTGTAGAAACTATACAACACAGGTGTCAAACTCAAGGCCCGCCACATTCATTTTATATGGCCCGCAAAATGGTGATAATATACTTTAATCTAAGCCGCTCGCAGTCTGTGGAACGCTCTCCCTGACCACCTGAGGGCACCACAGACTGTGGATGCTTTTAAAAAAAGGCTTAAAAACCCTTCTTTTTTTTAAAAAACAATTTTTTTTTTAGATATATGCGTGGCTAGTTCTAATTTTTATTTTTATTATATTTGTATTTATTTTTCAATACACTGTAGCACTATGAGGTTTTTTGCCCAATGGAAAGTGTTTTTTTAAAAATAAAATATATTATTATTATCATTATTATTATTATTAATAAAGACCTTTTTTTTTTAGGATCGTTCTCTCCCAAGATGCAGCAGGAACTCCGGAGGCAAAGTGCAGGTAAGACAATGATTTATTCTCAGAAATTGATCAAAAAGCGTTGAAAACGGATGGATGGATGGATGGCATTTAAAAATACCAAAATACAAAAAAACGGGGAGCTCAGGCGAAACTTAGCACAGGGATAAAAAGATGAACAGGCGTAGGTACAAGAAGCGGGGTATACGCAAAGATAGTGTCAGAACCCAACATTGATTAATTGTCGTCAAAAAGCATGTTGTTTCTACGTTGTATTTGTGCTGTAGAATATTGGTTGGGAAATGACCAAAATTCAATAATGAATGAACATTGATTAAATGTCGTCAAAAAACATGTTGTTTCAACGTTGTATTTGTGTTGGAAAATGGCCAAATTTCAATGGTCAAATCAACGTCAGAACCCAACATTGATTAAATGTCGTCAAATAACATGTTGTTTCAATGTTGTATTTGTGTTGTGGAATATTGGTTGGGAAATTACCAAAATTCAATAATCAAATCAACGTCAGAACCCAACATTGATTAAATGTCATCAAAAAACATGTTTCAACGTTGTATTTGTGTTGGAAAATGGCCAAATTTCAATGGTCAAATCAATGTCAGAACCCAACATTGAATAAATGTTGTCAAAAAGCATGTTGTTTCAACGTTGTATTTGTGTTGTAGAATATTGGTTGGGAAATGACCAAAATTCAACGATCAAATCAACGTCAGAACCTGACATTGATTAAATGTCGTCAAAAAACATGTTGTTTCAACGTTGTATTTGTGTTGGAAAATGGCCAAATGTTAATGGTCAAATCAACGTCAGAACCCAACGTTGAATAAATGTTGTCAAAAAACATGTTGTTTCAATGTTGTATTTGTGTTGTGGAATATTGGTTGGGAAATGACCAAAATTCAATGATCAAATCAACGTCAGAACCCAACATTGATTAAATGTTGTCAAAAAACATGTTGTTTCAACGTTGTATTTGTGTTGAAAAATGGCCAAATGTCAATGGTCTAATCAACGTCAGAACCCAACGTTGAATAAAAGTTGTCAAAAAGCATGTTGTTTCAATGTTGTATTTGTGTTGTAGAATATTGGTTGGGAAATGACCAAAATTCAACGGTCAAATCAGCGTCAGAACCCAACATTCATTAAACATCGTCAAAAAGTATGTTGTTTCAACGTTATGTTTGAGTTGTAGAATATTGGTTGGGAAATTACCAAAATTCAATAATCAAATCAACGTCAAAACCAAACATTGATTAAATGTCGTCAAAAAACATGTTGTTTCAACGTTGTATTTGTGTTGGAAAATGGCCAAATGTCAATGGTCAAATCAACGTCAGAACCCAACGTTGAATAAATGTTGTCAAAAAGCATGTTGTTTTAACGTATTTGTGCTGTAGAATATTGGTTGGGAAATGACCAAAATTCAACGGTCAAATCAACGTCAGAACCAAACATTGATTAAACGTTATCAAAAAGCATGTTGTTTCAACGTTATGTTTGAGTTGTAGAATATTGGTTGGGAAATGACCAAAATTCAATGATCAAATCAGCGTCAGAACCCAACATTGATTAAATGTCGTCAAAAAACATGTTGTTTCAACGTTGTATTTGTGTTGGAAAATGGCCAAATTCCAATGGTCAAATCAACGTCAGAACCCAACATTGAATAAACGTTGACAAAAAGCATGTTGTTTCAACGTTGAATTTGTATTGTAGAATATTGGTTGAAAAAAATGACCAAATTTCAATGTCAAATCAACGTCACAACCCAACATTGATTAAATGTCGTCAAAAAGCATGTTGTTTCTACGTTGTATTTGTGCTGTAGAATATTGGTTGGGAAATGACCAAAATTCAACGGTCAAATCAGCGTCAGAACCCAACATTGATTAAACATCGTCAAAAAGCATGTTGTTTCAACGTTATGTTTGAGTTGTAGAATATTGGTTGGGAAATGACCAAAATTCAATGATCAAATCGACATCAGAACCCAACATTGATTAAATGTCGTCAAAAAACATGTTTCAACGTTGTATTTGTGTTGGAAAATGGCCAAATTTCAGTGGTCAAATCAACGTCAGAACCCAACATTGATTAAATGTCGTCAAAAAACATGTTGTTTCAATAACATAACGGTATCAATTCCCAGGTAACAGGAACTAGTAGTGAATCTATGTGAATGTCTTGGATGGAACTTTGCACATACTTGCCAACCCTCCCGAATTTTCCCGGGAGACTCCCGAAATTCAGCGCCTCTCCCCAAAACCTCCCGGGACAAATATTCTCCCGAAAATATCCCGATTTTCAGCCGGAGCTGGAAGCCACGCCCCCTCCAGCTCCATGCGGACCTGAGTGAGGACAGCCTTTTTTCATGACGGGAGGACAACAGGGTGACAAGAACTAAATCATCCAGACTAGAGATACATTGTATTATTATGTTTATTTTACCTAAAAATAAATATATTTATTAATTAAAAAAAATAAAAATAAATAAATACATTTTTACTATATTTTGCTAAAAATATCAAAATTAATTGTATTTTATTTTTTTGTGACTCCTTATTACATCCAGCCATAAAGTTATACGTTAAAATAAACATATTTGAAATAATTGATTTTAAATTATCATAATGATTCATTTAAAATGACCATATTTAATTATTAAAATAATTGCTTGTTTATCAACAACTTTGGCATTTTATTCATTACATTTTGAAGCTCTCAGAAGCCAAGTTATGTTATATTCCTTAATATTTATTTATGCAAGTTTGAAGTATCAATTATCTAAACACAGTTTTGTTTGCATATTTTCAGGATGTAGATATATATATATATATATATATATATATATATATATATATATATATATATATATATATATATATATATATATATATATGTATGTGTGGGGAAAAAAATCACAAGACTACTTCATCTCTACAGGCCTGTTTCATGAGGGGGTTCCCTCAATCATCAGGAGATTTTAATGGGAGCATTCACATACCATGGTTTATATAGGGCACAGAGTGGGTGGGTACAGGCTGGTGTAGGGGCGTGGTGATTGGCTCATGTGTTACCTAGGAGGTGTTTCCGTCTGTGGCGGCATGCTGTTACAATTTCGCTGCG
>NC_084554.2:55905000-55915000 GCF_033978685.3 Nerophis lumbriciformis
AACCCAGGAGAATCCCAACTGACTGACCCAAAACCAGTAGAATCCTGACTGACTGACCCAAACCCAGGAGAATCCTGACTGACTGATCCAAACCCAGGAGAATCCCTGACTGACTGACCCAGACCCAGGAGAATCCCGACTGACTGACCCAAACCCAGGAGAATCCCGACTGACTGACCCAAACCCAGGAGAATCCCGACTGACTGACCCAAATCCAGGAGAATCCTGACTGACTGACCCTAACCCAGGAGAATCCCTGACTGACTGACAAACCCAGGAGAATCCCGACTGACTGACCCAAACCCAGGAGAATCCCTGACTGACTGACCCAAACCCAGGAGAATCCCGACTGGCTGACCCAAACCCAGGAGAATCCCTGACTGACTCACCCAAACCCAGGAGAGGAAAGCTGAGCAGTGGAAGAACAACATTGGGGAAAGTGTTTATTAGCATGAGAGTCGCTAGTGTCAATGATGCACATCTGTGGTCTCGCCAAAGACTGGTCAGGTTCTGTGGTTCTTGGGGGGCATCCAACAGACCAGGGCTCCGTTTAAGGAGGGTTCCGAACCAAAGTGTCTCTTCTCTCTTACTTCCTGGCTCTGTGTGAGTGACGTTGTTTATGTTTCACTTATCTCCGGCAGATGTTAGCGCAGTGAAATTGAATTCCTGGCAACGGGCGGGGGAGGGATCACCTTTTTTATGTCCAGGGACAGGATTTCTCCCGGCCGGCCTTGATCCCCTGATTGTCTGCCCGCCATGTTGTTGGTGGATAATGACAAAGGTCAAGGGTGAAGCGGGCCCTTCCTGTGTCAGGGGGTCCAAAAGCCAGAAGAAGCCAGTGCTGGGGATCAGATAACGGAGCACGGAGCGGGAAGTAAGAAAAGAGCCCTTCTATGTGACAAATGGGGGACTTACTTGAAGCCGTATCAGCGGAGCTACAAATCAGCTGTCTAATTGTGTTATTCAGCACTAAAGGCCACATTAAAGGCTTTAACTGCTCCTCGGAGTCAGTCTGAGCCCCAAAAACCCTCTTCATATTTATTCTTTAATCTATTTTACTTGGAGCATGTTATCGGCGTGCCCATGCAGATCTTCCAGATAAATCCTGCCGTGATAAAACCTAGTCATCTTTATTGCATTCCTGAGACGGATGCGAAGACTCGGAGATGAAATTGCTGCTCCCAAATAAAAACACGGTTGAGTTTTCACCCCCCCGAGTGAGAGGCTTTGCCGGCGTGTCGTTTGTCCGCCGCCAACCACGCCCCCAAATCATTGATGAGACCGAGCTACCGTGCTGAGAAGGAGGATGGAAGGAAGCGGTTGAGGGAAATTCACCGTGACGCTGGTGTGTGAGCGCTCTGTTTGCCAAGCAAGCATCACCAGCCCAGCAACCACCATCAGCTCATCTCAGGTGATACTCATTAGTAGCAACTCCACTTCCTTAACTCTTTGGCAAACAGACTTAGCAGCTCTCACTTCATCTCATTTGTCAGTACGGAAATTTGGAAGGAACACGGAGGTGTTTTGAAGTAAGTGAGCCTCAGAAAGATAAACAATAGTTCTGGGTCAGCATCCGCTGTGGTGGAGCACCAAGACTCGACTGTCTAGCATCTTCCTTAGGACCCAGCAACAAGTCCTGCTGGTCAAAAGTTGTCCCATCAGGTGGACGTTCCGCAGAGGTCGTAACAAAACAGCTGACTGTCGCACTTTTTGAATCATGAAGACAGAAAATAGCAGCATTTTTACCTTCAAACATACAATAACTTCATCACAAGTCTCCGTTTGTGCTGCGTTTTTTTAGGAAAAAATTCTGCGTTTTTAAACACAAAAGTCTGCAATTTTAAGAATAAAAGTCTGCCTTTTTTAGGACAAAAGTCTGCATTTTTCATGACAAAATTATGTGTTTTTAAGGACAGAAGTCTGGATTTTTAAGAACATAAGTCTGCATTTTTAAGGACAAAAGTCTGCTTTGTTAAGGACAAAAGTCTGTGTTTTTAAGAACAAAATTCTGTGTTTTAAAGGAAAAAAGTCTGCATTTTTCAGAACATTAGTCTGCATTTTTAAGGACAAAAGTCTGCGATTTTATGGACAAAAGTCTGCGATTTTAAGGACAAATGTCTGTGTTTTTAAAGACGAAAGTCTGCATTTTTAAAGACAAAAAATTGCATTTTTAAGACGAAAGTCTGCGTTTTTGAAGACAAAAGTCTGTGTTTTTAAGGACAAAAGTCTGTGTTTTTAAGGACAAAAGTCTGCATTTTTAAAGACAAAAGTCTGTGGTTTAAAGGACAAAAGTCTGCGATTTTAAGGACAAATGTCTGTGTTTTTTAAGAACAAAAGTCTGCATTTTTAAAGACAAAAATTTGCGTTTATAAGCACAAAAGTTTGCATTTTTAAGCACAAAAGTCTGCGTTGTTAAGGACAAAATATTCCATTTTCAAGACGAAAGTCTGCGTTTTTTAAGACAAAAGTCTGTGTTTTTAAGGACAAAAGTCTGTGTTTTTAAGGACAAAACTCTGTGTTTTAAGGCCAAAAGTCTGTGTTTTTACAGGACAAAAGTCTGCATTTTTAAGAACATAAGTCTGCATTTTTAAAGACAAAAGTCCGTGTTTTAAAGGACAAAAGTCTGCGATTTTAAGGACAAAAGTCTGCGATTTTAAAGACAAATGTCTGTGTTTTTAAAGACAAAAGTCTGCATTTTTAAAGACAAAAAATTGCATTTTTAAGACGAAAGTCTGTGTTTTTAAGGACAAAACTCTGTGTTTTTAAGGACAAAAGTCTGTGTTTTAAGGCCAATAGTCTGCGTTTTTACAGGACAAAAGTCTGCATTTTTAAAGACAAAAGTCTGTGTTTTAAAGGAAAGAAGTCTGCATTTTTCAGAACATTAGTCTGCATTTTTAAGGACAAAAGTCTGCGATTTTATGGACAAAAGTCTGCGATTTTAAGGACAAATGTCTGTGTTTTTAAGGACAAAAGTCTGCATTTTTAAAGACAAAAAATTGCATTTTAAAGACAAAAGTCTGTGTTTTTGAAGACAAAAGTCTGTGTTTTTAAGGA
The DNA here is from genome assembly GCF_033978685.3 of Nerophis lumbriciformis. NCBI lineage: Eukaryota > Metazoa > Chordata > Actinopteri > Syngnathiformes > Syngnathidae > Nerophis > Nerophis lumbriciformis. The sequence goes on from NC_084554.2 coordinate 55,908,055, forward strand.
CAAAAGTCTTTGTTTTTAAGGACAAAAGTCTTTGTTTTTAAGGACAAAACTCTATGTTTTTAAGAACAAAAGTCTGTGTTTTTAAGAACAAAAGTCTGTGTTTTAAGGCCAAAAGTCTGCAGTTTTACAGGACAAAAGTCTGCATTTTTAAGAACATAAGTCTGCATTTTTAAAAACAAAAGTCTGTGTTTTAAAGGAAAAAAGTCTGCATTTTTAAGAACATTAGTCTGCATTTTTAAGGACATAAGTCTGCTTATTTAAGGACAAAAGTCTGCGATTTTAAGGACAAATGTCTGTGTTTTTAAGGACAAAAGTCTGCATTTTTAAAGACAAAAAATTTAATTTTTAAGACAAAAGTCTGCGTTTTTGAAGACAAAAGTCTGTGTTTTTAAGGACAAAGGTCTCTGTTTTTAAGGCCAAAACTCTGTGTTTTTAAGGACAAAAGTCTGCATTTTTAAGTACATAAGTCTGCTTATTTAAGGACAAAAGTCTGCAATTTTAAGGACAAATGTCTGTGTTTTTAAGGACAAAAGTCTGCAATTTTAAGGACAAATGTCTGTGTTTTTAAGGACAAAAGTCTGCAATTTTAAGAATGAAAGTTTGCCTTTTTTAGGACAAAAGTCTGCATTTTTGATGACAAAATTATGTGTTTTAAAAGACAAAAGTCTGGATTTTTAAGAACATAAGTCTGCATTTTTAAGGTCATAAGTCTGCATTTTTAAGGTCATGAGTCTGCTTTTTTAAGGACAAAAGTCTGCATTTTTAAAGACAAAAATGTGCGTTTTTAAGGACTAAAGTCTGTGTTTTTAAGGACAAAAAATTATGTGTTTTAAAGGAAAAAAGTCTGCATTTTTCAGAACATTAGTCTGCATTTTTAAGGACAAAAGTCTGCTTATTTAAGGACAAAAGTCTGCGATTTTAAGGACAAATGTCTGTGTTTTTAAGGACAAAAGTCTGCAATTTTAAGAATGAAAGTTTGCCTTTTTTAGGACAAAAGTCTGCATTTTTGATGACAAAATTATGTGTTTTAAAGAACAAAAGTCTGGATTTTTAAGAACATAAGTCTGCATTTTTAAGGTCATAAGTCTGCTTTTTTAAGGACAAACATCTACATTTTTAAAGACAAAAATTTGCGTTTTTAAGGACAAAAGTCTGTGTTTTTAAGGACAAAAAATTCTGTGTTTTAAAGGAAAAAAAGTCTGCATTTTTAAGAACATTAGTCTGCATTTTTAAGTACATAAGTCTGCTTATTTAAGGACAAAAGTCTGCGATTTTAAGGACAAATGTCTGTGTTTTTAAGGACAAAAGTCTGCAATTTTAAAAATGAAAGTTTGCCTTTTTTAGGACAAAAGTCTGCATTTTTGATGACTAAATTATGTGTTTTAAATGACAAAAGTCTGGATTTTTAAGAACATAAGTCTGCATTTTTAAGGTCATAAGTCTGCTTTTTTAAGGACAAACGTCTACATTTTTAAAGACAAAAATGTGCGTATTTAAGGACAAAAGTCTGTGTTTTTAAGGACAAAAAATTCTGTGTTTTAAAGGAAAAAAGTCTGCGTTTTTACAGGGCAAAAGTCTGCATTTTTAAGAACATAAGTCTGCATTTTTAAAGACAAAAGTCTGTGTTTTAAAGGACAGAAGTCTGCGATTTTAAGAACAAAAGTCTGCGATTTTAAAGACAAATGTCTGTGTTTTTAAGGACAAAAGTCTGCATTTTTAAAGACAAAAAATTGCATTTTTAAGACGAAAGTCTGCGTTTTTGAAGACAAAAGTCTGTATTTTTAAGGACAAAAGTCTGTTTTTAAGGCCAAAAGTCTGTGTTTTAAGGCCAAAAGTCTGCATTTTTACAGGACAAAAGTCTGCATTTTTAAGAACATAAGTCTGCATTTTTAAAGACAAAAGTCTGTGTTTTAAAGGACAAAAGTCTGCGATTTTAAGGACAAAAGTCTGTGATTTTAAAGACAAAGGTCTGTGTTTTAAGGCTAAAAGTCTGTGTTTTTAAGGACAAAAGTCTGCATTTTTAAAGACAAAAAATTGCATTTTTAAGACGAAAGTCTGCGTTTTTAAAGACAAAAGTCTGTGTTTTTAAGGACAAAAGTCTGTGTTTTTAAGAACAAAACTCGGTGTTTTTAAGGACAAAAGTCTGTGTTTTAAGGCCAAAAGTCTGCGTTTTTACAGGACAAAGGTCTGTGTTTTTAAAGACAAAATTCTGTGTTTTTAAGGACAAAAGTCTGTGTTTTAAGGCCAAAAGTCTGCATTTTTACAGGACAAAAGTCTGCATTTTTAAGAACATAAGTCTGCATTTTTAAAGACAAAAGTCTGTGTTTTAAAGGACAAAAGTCTGCGTTTTTTAAGAACAAAAGTCTGCATTTTTAAAGACAAAAATTTGTGTTTTTAAGGACAAAAGTCTGTATTATTAAAGACAAAAAATTTAATTTTTAAGGACAAAAGTCTGTGTTTTTCAGGACAAAATTCTGTGTTTTAAAAGACAAAAGTCTGCATTTTTAAGGACGAAAGTCTGTGTTTTTAAGTACAAAAGTCTGCGTTTCTAAAGACTAAAATTTGCGTTTTTAAGGACAAAAGTGGGCGTTTTTAAGGACCAAAGTCTGCGTTTGTATGGAAAAAAAAGTCTGTGTTTCTAAGGACAAAAGTCTGAATTGCTAAGGACAAATGTCTGCGTTTTTAAAGACAAGAACTTGTGTTTGTAAGATAAAAGTCTGCGTTTTTAAGGACAAAATCATTTTTTTTTCAAGGACACATGTCTGCGTTTTTAGGGACAAAGTATGCATTTTTAAAAACAAAACTCTGCGTTTTTAAAGACAAAAGTCTGTGTTTTAAAGGACAAAAGTCTGCGATTTTAAGGACAAAAGTCTGTGATTTTAAAGACAAATGTCTGTGTTTTAAGGCTAAAAGTCTGTGTTTTTAAGGACAAAAGTCTGCATTTTTAAAGACAAAAAATTGCATTTTTAAGACGAAAGTCTGCGTTTTTAAAGACAAAAGTCTGTGTTTTTAAGGACAAAAGTCTGTGTTTTTAAGAACAAAACTCGGTGTTTTTAAGGACAAAAGTCTGTGTTTTAAGGCCAAAAGTCTGCGTTTTTACAGGACAAAGGTCTGTGTTTTTAAAGACAAAACTCTGTGTTTTTAAGGACAAAAGTCTGTGTTTTAAGGCCAAAAGTCTGCGTTTTTACAGGACAAAAGTCTGCATTTTTAAGAACATAAGTCTGCATTTTTAAAGACAAAAGTCTATGTTTAAAGGACAAAAGTCTGCGATTTTAAGGACAAATGTCTGTGTTTTTTAAGAACAAAAGTCTGCATTTTTAAAGACAAAAATTTGCGTTTATAAGCACAAAAGTCTGCATTTTTAAGTACAAAAGTCTGCGTTTATAAGTACAAAAGTCTGTATTTTTAAAGACAAAAAATGTAGTTTTTAAGGACAAAAGTCTGTGTTTTTCAGGACAAAATTCTGTGTTTTAAAAGACAAAAGTCTGCATTTTTAGGGACAAAAGTCTGTGTTGATAAGTACAAAAGTATGCGTTTCTAAAGACTAAAATTTGCATTTTTAAGGACAAAAGTGGGCGTTTTTAAGGACCAAAGTCTGCGTTTGTATGGAAAAAAAAGTCTGTGTTTCTAAGGACAAAAGTCTGAATTCCTAAGGACAAATGTCTGCGTTTTTAAAGACAAGAACTTGTGTTTGTAAGATAAAAGTCTGCGTTTTTAAGGACAAAATCATTTTTTTTCAAGGACACATGTCTGCGTTTTTAGGGACAAAGTATGCATTTTTAAAAACAAAACTCTGCGTTTTTAAAGACAAAAGTCTGTGTTTTAAAGGACAAAAGTCTGCGATTTTAAGGACAAAAGTCTGTGATTTTAAAGACAAAGGTCTGTGTTTTAAGGCTAAAAGTCTGTGTTTTTAAGGACAAAAGTCTGCATTTTTAAAGACAAAAAATTGCATTTTTAAGACGAAAGTCTGCGTTTTTAAAGACAAAAGTCTGTGTTTTTAAGGACAAAAGTCTGTGTTTTTAAGAACAAAACTCGGTGTTTTTAAGGACAAAAGTCTGTGTTTTAAGGCCAAAAGTCTGCGTTTTTACAGGACAAAGGTCTGTGTTTTTAAAGACAAAATTCTGTGTTTTTAAGGACAAAAGTCTGTGTTTTAAGGCCAAAAGTCTGCATTTTTACAGGACAAAAGTCTGCATTTTTAAGAACATAAGTCTGCATTTTTAAAGACAAAAGTCTGTGTTTTAAAGGACAAAAGTCTGCGTTTTTTAAGAACAAAAGTCTGCATTTTTAAAGACAAAAATTTGTGTTTTTAAGGACAAAAGTCTGTATTATTAAAGACAAAAAATTTAATTTTTAAGGACAAAAGTCTGTGTTTTTCAGGACAAAATTCTGTGTTTTAAAAGACAAAAGTCTGCATTTTTAAGGACGAAAGTCTGTGTTTTTAAGTACAAAAGTCTGCGTTTCTAAAGACTAAAATTTGCGTTTTTAAGGACAAAAGTGGGCGTTTTTAAGGACCAAAGTCTGCGTTTGTATGGAAAAAAAAGGTCTGTGTTTCTAAGGACAAAAGTCTGAATTCCTAAGGACAAATGTCTGAGTTTTTAAAGACAAGAAATTGTGTTTTTAAGACAAAAGTCTGCGTTTTTAAGGACAAAAGTCTGCGTTTTTAAGAACATAAGTCTGCATTTTTAAAGACAAAAGTCTGTATTTTAAAGGACAAAAGTCTGTGATTTTAAGGACAAATGTCTGCGTTTTTTAAGAACAAAAGTCTGCATTTTTAAAGACAAAAATTTGCGTTTATAAGCACAAAAGTCTGCATTTTTAAGCACAAAAGTCTGCGTTTTTAAGGACAAAAGTCTGCATTTTTAAAGACAAAAATTTCCGTTTTTAAGGAGAAAAAAGTGTTTTTTAGGACAAAATTCTGTGTTTTAAAAGACTAAAGTTTGCGTTTTTAAGGACAAAAAGTGGGCGTTTTTAAGGACCAAAGTCTGCGTTTGTATGGAAAAAAAAGTCTGTGTTTCTAAGGACAAAAGTCTGAATTCCTAAGGACAAATGTCTGCGTTTTTAAAGACAAGAAATTGTGTTTGTAAGATAAAAGTCTGCGTTTTTAAGGACAAAAGTCTGTGTTTTTAAGAACATAAGTCTGCATTTTTAAAGACAAAAGTCTGTATTTTAAAGGATAAAAGTCTGCGATTTTAAGGACAAATGTCTGCGTTTTTTAAGAACAAAAGTCTGCATTTTTAAAGACAAAAATTTGCGTTTATAAGCACAAAAGTCTGCATTTTTAAGCACAAAATTCTGCGTTTTTAAGGACAAAAGTCTGCATTTTTAAAGACAAAAAATGTAGTTTTTAAGGACAAAAGTCTGTGTTGTTTAGGACAAAATTCTGTGTTTTAAAAGACAAAAGTCTGCGTTTAGAAGTACAAAAGTCTGCGTTTCTAAAGACTAAAATTTGCGTTTTTATGGACAAAAGTGGGCGTTTTTAAGGACCAAAGTCTGCGTTTGTATGGGAAAAAAAGTCTGTGTTTCTAAGGACAAAAGTCTGAATTCCTAAGGACAAAAGTCTGAGTTTTTAAGGACAAAAGTCTGTATTTTTAAAGACAAAAAAGTTAGTTTTTAAGGACAAAAGTCTGTGTTTTTCAGGACAAAATTCTGTGTTTCAAAAGACTAAATTCTGCATTTTTAAGGACAAAAGTCTGCGTTTTTAAGTACAAAAGTCTGCGTTTATAAGTACAAAATTCTGCGTTTCTAAAGACTAAAGTCTGTGTTTGTATGGAAAAAAAAGTCTGTGTTTCTAAGGACAAAAGTCTGAATTCCGAAGGACAAAAGTCTGAGTTTTTAAGGACAAAAGTCTGTATTTTTAAAGACAAAAAATGTAGTTTTTAAGGACAAAAGTCTGCGTTTTTAAGGACAAAAGTCTGTGTTGATAAGTACAAAAGTCTGCGTTTATAAGTACAAAAGTCTGCGTTTCTAAAGACTAAAATTTGCGTTTTTAAGGACAAAAGTGGGCTTTTTTAAGGACCAAAGTCTGTATGGAAAAAAAAGTCTGTTTCTAAGGACAAAAGTCTGAATTCCTAAGGACAAAAGTCTGCGTTTTTAAAGACAAAATCCTTTTTTTTCAAGGACACATGTCTGCGTTTTTAGGGACAAAGTATGCATTTTTAAAAACAAAACTCTGCGTTTTTTAAGATTAAGACCAAAGTATATTTTAAGGACAAAAGTTTGCGTTTTTCAGGACAAAAGTTTGCATTAGCGTGTGGACAAGAGGCCTAAACGCAGAGATAAGAATGCGTTTATTTGGTGTGCACATGGCCTTAGCCTTCCAGGTGACATTTGTAAACAAATAGAAGAAGTGTATAAGACAAAAGCAGTGTTTAATACTTTATTTGGATTTATTCCTATTTGCATTTTTGTTTTTTAGGCTTCTTTTTTTGTTTAACTTGTGAACGTGCGGCCATTGCCTTCATTCATTGCCTTCACCCGGCATCTTCTCCGGGCCATCCCTCCTGCAGAGCATGTGTGAGTTATGCATTTTGAAGTCAGCAATCAGTGTTGCTGTTGTCGCACTTTCTCATCATCGCTGCTATTTCCTCACTCAACCGACAGATTCCATCCGCGGCGAAGCCGTGACGAATCGGAGGCTCTTCCACAGGAGACAGCCCCTGCAGTTCCTATGGCGATGTGCTTCGTCTATAAATACCCAAAGTCGTGAGTCTGCGTGGCCATGTGCTCGCCGTTGAGAAATGATTGGTAAATTGAATTGGAAATAAGGGAAATGATTTGTTGCTGCTGTTGAAGGCACTTTAACGAGCTGGCTTGTAATGTAATGAGCAGGAAGGTCGGCGAGGTCTGCTGCTGGTTCCAGCCTGGAACTTAGGACCGTCTCCTGGAAATGATCCTTTTTCTGCCTATAAACATCAACAATTCACCGCATTATCTCTTTGGATGGACT
>NC_084554.2:55917500-56027500 GCF_033978685.3 Nerophis lumbriciformis
GCTTCAAGCCGCTCTTCAGGATGCACCATTTATGTGGGCGCTCTTATTTACGTGCCAGATAATAATATGTCTTCTAATAGGTGCCATTTGGGGTCCTTATACACACACCATGATAGCACCGTATGTTGAAGCACGGTACGTCTGACTATGGTAGCCGTAATGCGACATATTCCGTCAGAAAAATACTTTTGAGCGTCGTGTCTAATGGTCTATATTTAAAATGAAACATCAACGTTTTGGGCTTGCTTGCTAGTGTCATTTATGGAACAGGGACCTATGTGTGACTGCCATCTGCTGCTCACACTTATCATTACACCATGTACTAAATAAAATAGCTTCGAGGTTGGTAAGCACAACCAGAATCAAGAGTTATAGGGCGTACTTTCGATTTTTGAGCAAATGAAAGAATTGCAAGTGCGCCTTATAGTCCAAAAAAATACGGTATTTATTACGTTTTTTTCGTCTTTTAAAAAACTATGGCCAATTATGCAAATTCGACGATGACGCCATTTTCCCCTCACAGGAACGCACTACCTTTTTTTGTTTGTGCTACGGCGCCATATTTTGGACGAGTTCGCTCACTGCAGGATGCAAGGTGAACGTCTAGAATGTTCCTTCAAGGTTAGTGCTTTCATCCAGAAGTACAAGTGCCGTTTGGTCTTCTAGTCGTTTCCTCGCGTTTCTGCTCGTATAGATTCGTCATTCATCACTCAGAGCAACGTTTGTGAGTTTTACAATATAACTAAAACAATTCTTACTTACTAAAGCGTCCCATGTGTGATGTCTGTAGGAGTGTTTGTCTTGAATATGAAGAGTTCATTTGCAAAAACCGATAAACGCCATTACATTGCTTAAGCTATTCCTTTTCAAATAATATAGTGCACATTTAAAATTAAGAGACTTAACTGTTTTTGCACCAAAACGCAAGTTATATTAGCTTTTGTCAAAAAAAAAACAAAAAAAAAGTAATTGAAATGTTTTATAATTTTCAATAAAGTTATATATTTTTTAAATACTTCTATTTTGTTAATTCATTCCTACTTAGTGAAAGCCACTGAACTGTAGTTTCACAGATATTACCTAAAGTTTGTAATACAAATACTCATTTATTGAGAATTCACAGAAACGGAGAATGAACTCTTCTTATGTAATCAAGCTAGCGTCGTTAGCATGAGCTAATATACTAACACGTTTACGAGTGCCTGTGTTAGTATTATTAACTCACAATGGCATTCTGTTTCGTGTTGTTTCACAAATTCCTCAGTAAATTCACCAAAACGTCACCGTGGAGTTACTGAGTCAATTTAGCTGATTGGAGAGCTAGCTTGCGCAGCTAGCGGGTCCATGACCATGACTTCTGTTTTGTTTTATCGTCCGTTTTACTGCCGTGTTAGAGGCACTGTTTGGAAACAATTTAGGTATGCAAATAATCATTTACAGAATATTTCTGTGTAAATAACTCATTTTACAACATATACATCCGCGGCTTATAGTCCAGTGCAGCTTATAGTCCAGTGCGGCTTATAAAAGGAAAAACATGTTTTCCTCTAAAAATTGCTGGGTGCTGCTTGTATACTGATGTGCTCCATGGTCCGGAAAATGCGGTAATTGAAACTACCCATGACAAATCCTAAAAATGTTGGGTATTATGTAATGGGGTCCACAATTAATTAGTGAAATGGTGACTTTGTTAATCAACCAGACTTGTTTATTGAGTATTTTTCGGAAAGAAGTCTCTACATTGGAGTTCGTGCCTGCCCAACGTCCATCCTTGAACAATGCGGTAATTGAACTTACCCATGACAAATCCTAAAAATGTTGGGTATTATGTAATGGGGTCCACAAGTAATTAGTGAAATGGTGACTTTGTTAATCAACCAGACTTGTTTATTGAGTATTTTCCAGAAAGAAGTCTCTACATTGGAGTTCGTGCCTTCCCAACTTCCATCCCTGAAAAATGCGGTAATCGAACCTACCTATGACAAATCCTAAAAATGTTGGGTATTATGTAAGGGGGTCCACAATGAATTAGTGAAATGGTGACTTTGTTAATCAACCAGACTTGTCTATTGAGTTTTTTTCCTGAAAGAAGTCTCTACATTAGATTTGGTGCCCTCCCTACTTCCATCCCTGAAAAATGCGGTAATTGAACCTACCCATGACAAATCCTAAACATGTAGGGTATTATGTAATGGGGTCCACAATTAATTAGTGAAATGGTGACTTTGTTAATCAACCAGACTTGTCTATTGAGTTTTTTTCCTGAAAGAAGTCTCTACATTAGATTTGGTGCCCTCCCTACTTCCATCCCTGAAAAATGCGGTAATTGAACCTACCCATGACAAATCCTAAACATGTAGGGTATTATGTAATGGGGTCCACAATTAATTAGTGAAATGGTGACTTTGTTAATCAACCAGACTTGTCAATTGAGTTTTTTCTTCTGAAAGAAGTCTCTACATTGGAGTTGGTGCCCTCCCTACTTCCATCCCTGAAAAATGCGGTAATTGAACCTACCCATGACAAATCCTAAAAATTGTGGGTATTATGTAATGGGGTCCACAAGTAATTAGTGAAATTGTGACTTTTTTAATCAACCAGACTTGTTTATTGAGTCTTTTTCGGATAGAAGTCTCTACATTGGAGTTGGTGCCTTCCCAACTTCCATCCCGGAAAAATGCGGTAATTGAACCTACCCATCACAAATCCTAAAAATGTTGGGTATTATGTAATGGGGTCCACAATTAATTAGTGAAATTGTGACTTTGTTAATCTACCAGACTTGTTTATTGAGTATTTTTCAGAAAGAAGTCTCTACATTGGAGTTGGTGCCCTCCCAACTTCCATCCCTGAAAAATGCGGTAATTGAACCTACCCATGACAAATCCTAAAAATGTTGGGTATTATGTAATGGGGTCCACAATTAATTAGTGAAATGGTGACTTTGTTAATCAACCAGACTTTTTTATTGAGTATTTTTCAGAAAGAAGTCTCTACACTGGAGTTGGTGACCCCCCTATTTCCATCCCTGAACAATGGGGTAATTGAACCTACCCATGACAAATCCTAAAAATGTTGGGTATTATGTAATGGGGTCCACAATTAATTGGTGAATGGGTGACTTTATTAATCTACCAGACTTTTTTATTGAGTATTTTTCTGAAAGAAGTCCCTACATTGGAGTTGGTGCCCTCCCTACTTCCATCCCTGAAAAAGGCAGTAATTGAACCTACCCATGACAAATCCTAAAAATTGTGGGCATTACGTAATGGGGTCCACAATTATTTAGTGAAATGGTGACTTTGTTAATCTACCAGACTTGTCTATTGAGTTATTTTTCTGAAAGAAGTCTCTGCATTGGAGTTGGTGCCCTCCCTACTTCCATCCCGGAAAAATGCGGTATTTGAACCTACCCACCACAAATCCTAAAAATGTTGGGTATTATGTAATGGGGTCCACAATTAATTAGTGAAATGGTGACTCTGTTAATCAACCAGACTTGTCTATAGAGTTTTTTTTTCTGAAAGAAGTCTTTACATTGGAGTTGGTGTTTTCCCAACTTCTATCCCGAAAAATGCGGTAATTGAACCTACCCATGACAAATCCTAAAAATTTTGGGTATTATGTAATGGGGTCCACAATGAATTAGTGAAATGGTGACTTTGTTAATCTACTAGACTTGTTTATTGAGTATTTTTCGGAAAGAGGTCCCTACATTGGAGTTGGTGCCCTCCCAACTTCCATCCCTGAACAATGCAGTAATTGAACCTACCCATGACAAATCCTAAAAGTTGTGGGTATTATGTAATGGGGTCCACAATTAATTAGTGAAATGTTGACTTTGTTAATCAACCAGACTTGTCTATTGAGTTTTTTTTCTGAAAGAAGTCTCTACATTGGAGTTGGTGCCCTCCCTACTTCCATCCCAGAAAAATGCGGTAATTGAACCTACCCATGACAAATCCTAAAAATGTTGGGTATTATGTAATGGGGTCCACAATTAATTAGTGAAATGGTGACTTTGTTCATCAACCAGACTTTTTTATTGAGTATTTTTCAGAAAGAAGTCTCTACATTGGAGTTGGTGCCCTCCCAACTTCCATCCCGGAAAAAATGTGGTAATTGAACCTACCCATGACAAATCCTAAAAATGTTGGGTATTATGTAATGGGGTCCACAATTAATTAGTGAAATTGTGACTTTGTTAATCTACCAGACTTGTTTATTGAGTCTTTTTCCTGAAAGAAGTCTCTACATTGGAGTTGGTGCCCTCCCTACTTCCATCCCTGAACAATGCGGTTATTGAACCTACCCATGACAAATCCTAAAAATGTTGGGTATTATGTAATGGGGTCCACAATTAATTAGTGAAATTGTGACTTTGTTAATCAACCAGACTTTTTTATTGAGTATTTTTCAGAAAGAAGTCTCTACATTGGAGTTGGTGCCTTCCCAACTTCCATCCCGGAAAAATGTGGTAATTGAACCTACCCATCACAAATCCTAAAAATGTTGGGTATTATTTAATGGGGTCCACAATTAATTAGTGAAATGGTGACTTTGTTAATCTACCAGACTTTTTTATTGAGTATTTTTCAGAAAGAAGTCTCTACATTGGAGTTGGTGCCCTCCCTACTTCCATCCCTGAAAAATGTGGTAATTGAACATACCCATGACAAATCCTAAAAATTGTGGGTATTATTTAATGGGGTCCACAAGTAATTAGTGAAATTGTGACTTTGTTAATCAACCAGACTTGTTTATTGAGTCTTTTTCAGATAGAAGTCTCTACATTGGAGTTGGTGCCCACCCTACTTCTATCTCTGAAAAATGCGGTAATTGAACCTACCCATCACAAATCCTAAAAATGTTGGGTATTATGTAATGGGGTCCACAATTAATTAGTGAAATTGTGACTTTGTTAATTTACCAGACTTTTTTATTGAGTATTTTTCTGAAAGAAGTCTCTACATTGGAGTTGGTGCCCTCCCTACTTCCATCCCTGAAAAATGCGGTAATTGAACCTACCCATCACAAATCCTGAAAATGTTGGGTATTATGTAATTTGTTCCACAATTAATTAGTGAAATGGTGACTTTGTTAATCAACCAGACTTGTTTATTGAGTATTTTTTTCTGAAAGAAGTCCCTAAATTGGAGTTGGTGCTCTCCCTACTTCCATCCCTGAAAAATGTGGTAATTGAACCTACCCATCACAAATCCTAAAAATGTTGGGTATTATGTAATGGGGTCCACAATTAATTAGTGAATGGGTGACTTTGTTAATCTATTAGACTGGTTTATTGAGATTTTTTTTCTGAAAGAAGTCTCTACATTGGAGTTGGTGCCCTCCCTACTTCCATCCCTGAAAAATGCGGTAATTGAACCTACCCATGACAAATCCTAAAAATGTTGGGTATTATGTAATGGGGTTCACAATTAATTAGTGAAATTGTGACTTTGTTAATCAACCAGACTTGTTTATTGAGTATTTTTCGGAAAGAAGTCTCTACATTGGAGTTGGTGCCCTCCCAACGTCCATCCTTGAACAATGGGGTAATTGAACCTACCCATGACAAATCCTAAAAATTGTGGGTATTATTTAATGGGGTCCACAATTAATTAGTGAAATGGTGACTTTGTTAATCAACCAGACTTGTCTATTGAGTTTTATTTTCTGAAAGAAGCCTCTACATTGGAGTTGGTGCCCTCCCTACTTCCATCCCTGAAAAATGCGGTAATTGAACCTACCCATGACAAATCCTAAAAATGTTGGGTATTATGTAATGGGGTCCACAATTAATTAGTGAAATTGTGACTTTGTTAATCAACCAGACTTGTCTATTGAGGTTTTTTTCTGAAAGAAGTCTTTGCATTGGAGTTGGTGCCCTCCCAACGTCCATCCCTGAACAATGCGGTAATTGAACCTACCCATGACAAATCCTAAAAATGTAGGGTATTATGTAATGGGGTCCACAATTAATTAGTGAATGGGTGACTTTGTTAATCAACCAGACTTTTTTATTGAGTATTTTTCAGAAAGAAGTCTCTACATTGGAGTTGGTGCCCTCCCAACTTCCATCCCGGAAAAATGCGGTAATTGAACCTACCCTTGACAAATCCTAAAAATGTTGGGTATTATGTAATGGGGTCCACAATTAATTAGTGAATGGGTGACTTTGTTAATCAACCAGACTTTTTTATTGAGTATTTTTCGGAAAGAAGTCTCTACATTGGAGTTGGTGCCCTCCCTACTCCCATCCCTGAAAAATGCGGTAATTGAACCTACCCATCACAAATCCTAAAAATGTTGGGTATTATGTAATGGGGTCCACAATTAATTAGTGAAATGGTGACTTTGTTAATCAACCAGACTTGTTGATTGAGTATTTTTCGGAAAGAAGTCTCTACATTGGAGTTGGTGCCCTCCCAACTTCCATCCCGGAAAAATTTGGTAATTGAACCTACCCATGACAAATCCTAACAATTGTGGGTATTATTTAATGGGGTCCACAATTAATTAGTGAAATGGTGACTTTGTTAATCAACCAGACTTGTTTATTGAGTATTTTTTTCTGAAAGAAGTCTCTACATTGGAGTTGGTGCCCTCCCTACTTCCATCCCTGAAAAATGCGGTAATTGAACCTACCCATGACAAATCCTAAAAATGTTGGGTATTATGTAATGGGGTCCACAATTAATTAGTGAAATTGTGACTTTGTTAATCAACCAGACTTTTTTATTGAGTATTTTTCAGAAAGAAGTCTCTACATTGGAGTTGGTGCCCTCCCAACTTCCATCCCGGAAAAATTTGGTAATTGAACCTACCCATGACAAATCCTAAAAATGTTGGGTATTATGTAATGGGGTCCACAAGTAATTAGTGAAATGGTGACTTTATTAATCAACCAGACTTTTTTATTGAGTTTTTTTTTCTGAAAGAAGTCCCTACATTGGAGTTGGTTCCCTCCCAACTTCCATCCCTGAACAATGCGGTAATTGAACCTACCTATGACAAATCCTAAAAATTGTGGGTATTATTTAATGGGGTCCTCAATTAATTAGTGAAATGGTGACTTTGTTAATCAACCAGTCTTGTTTATTGAGTTTTTTTTCTGAAAGAAGTCTCTACATTGGAGTTGGTGCCCTCTCTACTTCCATCCCTGAAAAATGCGGTAATTGAACCTACCCATGACAAATCCTAAAAATTGTGGGTATTATGTAATGGGGTCCACAATTAATTAGTGAAATAGTGACTTTGTTAATCAACCAGACTTGTTTATTGAGTATTTTTCTGAAAGAAGTCTCTACACTGGAGTTGGTGCCCACCTTACTTCCATCCCTGAAAAATGCGGTAATTGAACCTACCCATGACAAATCCTAAAAATGTTGGGTTATGTAATGGGGTCCACAATTAATTAGTGAAATGGTGACTTTGTTAATCAACCAGACTTGTTTATTGAGTATTTTTCAGATAGAAGTCTCTACATTGGAGTTGGTGCCTTCCCAACTTCCATCCCTGAAAAATGCGGTAATTGAACCTACCCCTGACAAATCCTAAAAATGTTCGGTATTATGTAATGGGGTCCACAATTAATTAGTGAAATGGTGACTTTGTTAATCAACCAGACTTGTTTATTGAGTATTTTTCGGAAAGAAGTCTCTACATTGGAGTTGGTGCCCTCCCTACTTCCATCCCTGAAAAATGCGGTAATTGAACCTACCCATGACAAATCCTAAAAATGTTGGGTATTATGTAATGGGGTCCACAATTAATTAGTGAAATGGTGACTTTGTTAATCAACCAGACTTGTTTATTGAGTATTTTTCAGAAAGAAGTCTCTACATTGGAGTTGGTGCCTGCCCAACTTCCATCCCTGAACAATGCGGTAATTGAACCTACCCATGACAAATCCTAAAAATTTTGGGTATTATGTAATGGGGTCCACAATTAATTAGTGAAATGGTGACTTTGTTAATCTACCAGACTTGTTTATTGAGTATTTTTTTCTGAAAGAAGTCTCTACATTGGAGTTGGTGCCTTCCCAACTTCCATCCCGGAAAAATGCGGTAATTGAACCAACCCATGACAAATCCTAAAAATGTTGGGTATTATGTAATGGGGTCCACAAGTAATTAGTGAAATGGTGACTTTGTTAATCAACCAGACTTTTTTATTGAGTATTTTTCTGAAAGAAGTCCCTACATTGGAGTTGGTGCCCTCCCTACTTCCATCCCTGAAAAATGCGGTAATTGAACCTACCCATGACAAATCCTAAAATGTGTGGGTTTTATGTAATGGGGTCCACAATTAATTAGTGAAATGGTGACTTTGTTAATCAACCAGACTTGTTTATTGAGTCTTTTTTGGAAAGAAGTCTCTACATTGGAGTTGGTGCCTTCCCAACTTCCATACCGGAAAAATGTGGTAATTGAACCTACCCATGACAAATCCTAAAAATGTTGGGTATTATGTAATGGGGTCCACAAGTAATTAGTGAAATGGTGACTTTGTTAATCAACCAGACTTGTCTATTGAGTATTTTTCTGAAAGAAGTCTCTACATTGGAGTTGGTGCCCTCCCAACTTCCATCCCGGAAAATTGCGGTAATTGAACCTACCCATGACAAATCCTAAAAATTGTGGGTATTATGTAATGGGGTCCACAATTAATTAGTGAAATTGTGACTTTGTTAATCTACCAGACTTTTTTATTGAGTATTTTTCCAGAAATAAGTCTCTACATTGGAGTTGGTGCATTCCCTACTTCCATCCCTGAAAAATGCGGTAATTAAACCTACCCATGACAAATCCTAAAACTGTTTGGTATTATGTAATGGGGTTCACAATTAATTAGTGAAATTGTGACTTTGTTAATCAACCAGACTTGTTTATTGAGTATTTTTCAGAAAGAAGTCTCTACATTGGAGTTGGTGCCCTCCCAACGTCCATCCCTGAACAATGGGGTAATTGAACCTACCCATGACAAATCCTAAAAATTCTGGGTATTATTTAATGGGGTCCACAATTAATTAGTGAAATGGTGACTTTGTTAATCAACCAGACTTGTCTGTTGAGTTTTTTTTCTGAAAGAAGTCTCTACATTGGAGTTGGTGCCCTCCCAACTTCCATCCCGGAAATATGTGGTAATTGAACCTACCCATGACAAATCCTAAAAATTGTGGGAAATATTTAATGGGGTCCACAATTAATTAGTGAAATGTTGACTTTGTTAATCAACCAGACTTGTCTATTGAGTTTTTTTTCTGAAATAAGTCTCTACATTGGAGTTGGTGCCCTCCCTACTTCCATCCCTGAAAAATGCGGTAATTGAACCTACCTAAGACAAATCCTAAAAATTGTGGGTTTTATTTAATGGGGTCCACAATTAATTAGTGAAATGGTGACTTTGTTAATCAACCAGTCTTGTTTATTGAGGTTTTTTTTCGGAAAGAAGTCCCTACATTGGAGTTGGTGCCCTCCCAACTTCCATCCCTGAACAATGCGGTAATTGAACCTACCCATGACAAATCCTAAAATTTGTGGGTATTATGTAATGGGGTCCACAATGAATTAGTGAAATGGTGACTTTGTTAATCTACCAGACTTGTTTATTGAGTCTTTTTTGGAAAGAAGTCTCTACCTTGGAGTTGGTGCCCTCCCAACTTCCGTCCCGGAAAAATGTGGTAATTGAACCTACCCATCACAAATCCTAAAAATGTTGGGTATTATGTAATGGGGTCCACAATTAATTAGTGAAATGGTGACTTTGTTAATCAACCAGACTTGTTTATTGAGTTTTTTTCTGAAAGAAGTCTCTACATTGGAGTTGGTGCCCTCCCAACGTCCATCCCTGAACAATGGGGTAATTGAACCTACCCATGACAAATCCTAAAAATTGTGGGTATTATTTAATGGGGTCCACAATTAATTAGTGAAATGGTGACTTTGTTAATCAACCAGACTTTTTTATTGAGTATTTTTTAGAAAGAAGTCTCTACATTGGAGTTGGTGCCCTCCCAACTTCCATCCCGGAAAAATGCGGTAATTGAACCTACCCATCACAAATCCTAAAAATGTTGGGTATTATGTAATGGGGTCCACAATTAATTAGTGAAATGGTGACTTTGTTAATCAACCAGTCTTGTTTATTGAGTTTTTTTCAGAAAGAAGTCTCTACATTGGAGTTGGTGCCCTCCCTACTTCCATCCCTGGCTTAATAAATGCATTTTCTTGACTGTAATAATTCATCCCACATATCTTGTCTATGCATCACATGCGTACAGCAAGCCACCCCTGAAGGAACAAAAAGCATGAAGGTGCCCTTTGAGACGCCTGAATAAAACACAAACTCCTTGCATTGGAAAAAAGCGCCGGCAGAACTAAACCTGTTAGGATTTCAATTTGATCCCTTGTAGCATGAAGTTGACCCTTTGTCACTGCGAAGTAATTTGAGGTGTTTGTGCGGAGGACAGTTAGCATTCATGGCTGCTTAAGGGGGGACCGGGGTGGTAAATAGACAGATAATGGCGGCAGGAAAGTCGCATTATTAAGAAAAGCTGGCAGAGCTGAAGGGTGGCGCCATCAATCAGAGAGGATGTTTGAGATTCACATCAGTCTCGTTATGTGGGGAAGCGAATGCACAATGTGACTGATCTCCATATTCATATGTAGAACTCTGCACCGTGTCATTAATAATCCCAAAGACGGTCCATAAAACCAATGGGTGGGGCTGTGGAAATTCAATAGGACGGGCCTCAACCGGGGGGTCGGCCTGATTGGGGACCGCGGGTGGAGAAGTCGATAAGGAGATGATAGAACATCTGAGCTTTTGGGGAGCAAGATGAATATGGATTCCCATTAGGAAGTGGATAGTTCACATCCAGGTGATTTGCTAGCGGGTATCAGGAGCCAAACTCCCGTCGGCGCCGCCGCCGCTCCCGAGTCGAAGTCATTTACAAAACAAGATTCCCAGATTAAAAAGCATCTGAATGAAGTGTCAGGTGGCAATCAGCCACTCCACCATCCTTCCCCTTATTTGACACAAGTGTTGCAAAAAAAAAGGCTGAGAGCTTGTCTGTAAGTGCGCTAAGACTCGGGGAACGGCGGTCACAGCCGGATTCTAACAAGCGCTGATGAAAAGTCGGGGGATGAGCACAGGTGATGAGAACGCATGCAAGGTGCCTGCAGCCAGCGTCAACAATGAGCTCCTATAACACCGTCCATCATTTCAAGTCCCCGCTGAGCACTTTCTGACAAACGCCGAGCGGCGGAGCCTGGCAGCAATTTGTCGCGCTCGGCAACGCTAAACTGGGAATAAGGGCCCAAAATTGAATTTTAGATTGAGAGTTCTTACGTCCCCCGGAAACTTTGACCATTGATCCATTCATCCGTGCGCAGCCCAGGCTGGACAACATGGGACCCCCTGTGGTGGTGACCAGGCAATCACATGGCCAGGAATGGTCTTTATATTTCCATATATCCAACTATTGCTATGAAAGGTTACAACTTTTCCAAGAAACACATTCATGGGCTTTGATCGTTTTCTATTGGGGGCTCCAGTACTCTGGAATGTTCTAGCGGTAACAGTTAGAGATGCTACCTCAGTAGAAGCATCTTAAAACTCATTTGTATACTCTCTAGGCTTTAAATAGACCCCCTTTTCAGACCAGTTGATCTGCCGTTTCTTTTTTGCTCTGCACAGATTCGGTGACCACAGATGAAACGCTAGCTGTCCAAAGTCAAGACCACTGAGGACCTCTCATCTGTGCATCAGTTGGGGACGTCTCTGCACTGCTGACCTGTCTCCACTCAAGATGATCTCCTGCTGGCCCCACTATGGACTGGACTCTCACACTATTATGTTAGATCCACTATGGACTGGACTCTCACTATTATGTTAGATCCACTATGGACTGGACTCTCACTATTATGTTGGATCCACTATGGACTGGACTCTCACTATTATGTTGGATCCACAATGGACTGGACTCTCACACTATTATGTTAGATCCACTATGGACTGGACTCACACTATTATGTTAGATCCACTATGGACTGGACTCTCGCTATTATGTTAGATCCACTATGGACTGGACTCTCACACTATTATGTTAGATCCACTATGGACTGGACTCACACTATTATGTTAGATCCACTATGGACTGGACTCTCACTATTATGTTAGATCTACTATGGACTGGACTCTCACACTATTATGTTGGATCCACTATGGACTGGACTATCACTATTATGTTAGAGCCACTATGGTCTGGACTGGACTCTCACACTATTATGTTAGATCCACTATGGACTGGACTGGACTCTCACACTATTATGTTAGATCCACTATGTACTGGACTCTCACTATTATGTTAGATCCACTATGGACTGGACTCTCACTATTATGTTAGATCCACTATGGACTGGACTCTCACACTATTATGTTAGATCCACTATGGACTGGACTCTCACTATTATGTTAGATCTACTATGGACTGGACTCTCACACTATTATGTTGGATCCACTATGGACTGGACTATCACTATTATGTTAGATCCACTATGGACTGGACTCTCACACTATTATGTTGGATCCACTGTGGACTGGACTATCACTATTATGTTAGATCCACTATGGACTGGACTCTCACTATTATTTTAGATCCACTATGGACTGGACTCTCACTATTATGTTAGATCCACTATGGACTGGACTCTCACACTATTATGTTGGATCCACTATGGACTGGACTCTCACATTATTATGTTAGATCCACTATGGCCTGGACTCTCACTATTATGTTAGATCCACTATGGACTGGACTCTCACACTATTTTGTTAGATCCACTATGGACTGGACTCTCACTATTATGTTAGATCCACTATGGACTGGATTCTCACTATTATGTTAGATCCACTATGGACTGGACTCTCACACTATTATGTTAGATCCACTATGGACTGGACTGGACTCTCACACTATTATGTTAGATCCACTGCGGTCCCCTCCAAGGTTTCTCATTGTCATCCCATTGGGTTGAGTTTTTTCTTGCCCTGATGTGGGATCTGAGCCGAGTATGTCGTTGTGGCTTGTGCAGCCCTTTGAGACACTTGTGATTTAGGGCTATATAAGTAAACATTGATTGATTGATTGACTGATTGATTGATTGATTAGCAGTTTAATTATATTTATAAATACTGGTATCACATTTGTATCGTATTTACTTGTGTAGTCCCTTTTCCTTCTTCCTATGCACTCCCGCTGCGGCTATTTTTGGACAAATGAGGATTCACAACCTTATATTTTTGAAGCTGAATATACAGAGGACTCCTTATAGAAGAGAGTATGAAGGAAGTGTAAGACGTTGGAGCAGACGGAAGCCGGGAAAAGGGCATAAAAGCGATTTTGACGCTATAAATATGTAACTTGGGAGATAAGCTATTTTGACATAAATGGAGTGCTTACCCAAAATCAACAGTAAACACCCCAAGGCAAGTGTCCATGGAGTGAGTCACTTTAATATTGATCATGATACACGCAGCATATAATGTGTGTTATTACAACTAGACTACATACACTGTCTGGCTAGCTGTGTACAAACAAAACATGAAATAATACTTTACAGATACTGTAATATGATTGTTCATGTTTTTCACTCAGTACGAATTGGTGTTCGATCACATTGGGTTGTGCAATAAAAATTTGTAGAAGCTCGCGTATCTCTTTCTGTAGTTAGCTTTTACGGCTAATACCGTAGCACGGCAATGTACTAGTACACTAGAAAAAGAGTTCCTGGTGTCCACTCTTACAATAACAATGTTGCTACAGTTTGGTTATTATACAGGTTACACAACGTAAGTGAAGTATTGTTTTTGAATGCATTTTAAAGTGATATAGAGGTAGAATTGATTGCTAACATTAGCTGCATTGGTAAAAAATGATTTTCAAATGTTTTTAATTTTTTTTAAATGTTTTTACATTTTTAAATTTTCATTTTAATTTTTTAAATTTTTTTTAATTTAAAAAAAATGTTTTAATATATATATATATATATATATATATATATATATATATATATATATATATATATATATATATATATTATTATTTTTTTAAACAATTTAAAACAATTGTAATTTTTTTTTAATTTTTTTAAACAATTTTAACAATTAACTTTTTTTTTTTAGGGTTAAGGTTAGGGATAGGGTTAAGATTAGGGTTAGGGTTAGGGTTAGGGTTAAGATTTGGGTTAGGGTTAATGTTTTTAAAACATTTAAAAAAAATAAATAAATTAAAAAAAAAATTAAAATTTAAAAAAAAAATTAAAAATTTAAAAAAAAAATTAAAAATTAAAAAAAAAAAGTAAAATAAAAAAAAAATAAAATAAAATAAAATTTAAATTAAAAATTAAAAAAAAATTATTAAAATTTAAAATATATATATATATTTTTTTTTTAATTCAAAAAAATTCAAAAAAATTCAAAAAAATTCAAAAAAATTCAAAAAAATTCAAAAAAATTCAAAAAAATTCAAAAAAATTCAAAAAAATTCAAAAAAATTCTAAAAAATTCAAAAGATATTTTAAAATATTTAAAAATGTAAAAATGTTTACAAAAATTAAAATAGAATTTTAAAAAATGAAAAAAAAATTAAAACATTTAAAAAAAAAAAAAAAGGTTTTAAGTTAAAACATGATTTTCAAGGTAAAAATGATTTTCAAGGTAAAAATAATTTTTCAAGGCAAATTTTTTTTTTGAAGGTTAAAAATGATTTTCAAGGTAAACAAATGATTTTCAAGGTAAAAAAAAATTTTCAAGGTAAAATTTTTTTTTCAAGGTAAATTTTTTTTTCAAGGTAAAAAATAATTTTCAAGGTAAAAATTTGTTTTAAGGTTAAAAATGATTTTCAAGGTAAACAAATGATTTTCAAGGTAAAAAAAATTTTCAAGGTACAATGTTTTTTTCAAGGCAAAAAATGATTTTCAAGGTAAAATAAAATTTACAAGGTAATTTTTTTTTTTCAAGGTTAAAAATTATTTTCAAGGTAAAAAATGATTTTCAAATTTTTTAATTTTTCAAAAAAATTTTTTAATTTTTTTTAAATTTTTTAAAACATTTTTGAATTTTATTAAAAAAAATTTAATTGTTTTTAACTTTTTTTTTTTTTTTTTTCTAATTTTTCTAATTTTTTTATTTTTTTTTAAAAAAAATTAAATTTTTCATTTTTTTTAAAAATGTATTTATTTATTTATTTTTATTTGTTTTATTATTTTTTAAAACAATTTAAAACAATTTTAAAATGTTTTTATTTTTTTAAACAACTTTAACAATTAACTTTTTTTTAGGCTTAGGGTTAGGGTTAGGATTAGGGTTAGGGTTAGGGTTAGAGTTAGGGTTAGGGTTAAGGTTAGGGTTAGGGTTAGGGTTAGGATTAGGGTTGGGGTTAGGGTTAGGCATAAAGAAAAAGAGTTGGTTAGAGTTAGGGCTAGGGTTGGGGGTAGGGTTAGAATTAGGGTTAGGGTTAGGCTAGGGTTAGGGATAGGGTTGGGGTTAGGGGTAGGGTTAGTGTTAGGGTTAGGGTTAGGGTTGGGGTTAGGGGTAGGGTTAGGGTTAGGGTTAGGATTAGGGTTGGGGTTAGGGTTAGGCATAAAGAAAAAGAGTTGGTTAGTGTTAGGGCTAGGGTTGGGGTTAGGATTAGGGTTAGGGTTAGGCTAGGGTTAGGGTTGGGGTTAGGGGTAGGGTTAGGGTTAGGATTAGGGTTGGGGTTAGGGTTAGGCATAAAAAAAAGAGATGGTTAGAGTTAGGGCTAGGGTTGGGGGTAGGGTTAGGATTAGGGTTAGGGTTGGGGTTAGGGGTAGTGTTAGGGTTAGGGTTAGGATTAGGGTTGGGATTAGGGTTAGGCATAAAAAAAAGAGTTGGTTAGGGTTAGGACTAGGGTTGGGGGTAGGGTTAGGATTAAGGTTTGGGTTAGGCTAGGGTTAGGGTTAGGGTTGGGGTTAGGGTTAGGCATAAAGAAAAATAGTTGGTTAGAGTTAGGTCTAGGGTTGGGGTAGGGTTAGGATTAGGGTTAGGGTTAGGCTAGGCCTAGGGTTAGGGTTAGGGTTGGGGTTAGGGTTAGAGTTAGGGTTAGAGTTAGGGCTAGGGTTGGGGGTAGGGTTAGGGTTAGGGTTAGGATTAGGGTTAGGGTTAGGCTAGGGTTAGGGTTAGGGTTAGGGTTGGGGTTAGGGGTAGGGTTAGGGTTAGGATTAGGGTTGGGGTTAGGGTTAGGCATAAAGAAAAGCGTTGGTTTGGGTTAGGACTAGGGTTAGGATTAAGGCTCGGGTTAAGCGGACATGATGAGGTTGGTACGAGGTGGGGGATTGAACCAGGGACCCTCGGGTCACGCACGGCCACTCTTCCACTGCGCCACGCCGTCCCTAGTTGGTTAGAGTTAGGGCTAGGGTTGGGGGTAGGGTTAGGATTAGGGTTAGGGTTAGGCTAGGGCTAGGGTTAGGGTTGGGGTTAGGGTTAGGGTTAGGTTAGGGTTGGGGTTAGGATTAGGGTTAGGGTTAGGCATAAAAATAACATGTGGTTAGGATTAGGGCTAGGGTTGGGGTGGGGTTAGGATTAGGTTAAGGTTAGGGTTAGGCATAAAGAAAGAGGGTTGATTAGGGTTAGGGTTAGGGTTAGGTTTGGGGTTAGGGTTAGGGTTAGGTGGCGGCTATGTCCAGGGTGTACACCGCCTTCTGCCCAAATGCAGCTGAGATAGGTTCCAGCACCCCTTTTGACCCTGAAAGGGACAAGGGTTGGGGTTGGGGTTAGGGTTAGGTTTAGGGTTGGGGTTGGGGTTGGGGGTTAGGGTTAGGGGTTAGGGTTAGGGTTGGGGTTGGGGTTAGGGTTAGGATTAGGGTTAGGTTTAGGATTAGGGTTAGGGTTAGGCATAAAGAAAATAGTTGGTTTGGGTTAGGGCTAGGGTTGGGGGTGGGGTTAGGGTTAAGGTTAGGGTTAGGGTTAGGGTTAGGGTAGGGTTAGGGTTAGGTTTAGGGTTTGGGTTAGGGTTAATATTAGGGTTAGGGTTAGGGTTAGGGTTAAGATTAGGGTTAGGGTAAACATTTTTTAAAAAGTTAAAAAAAAGTTTAAAAAATGTTTAAAAAAAGTTTTAAAAAAAAGTTAAAAAAAGTTTTAAAAAAAGTTTTTTTTTTTTTAAAAATTTAAAAAAATTAAAAAATATTTAAAAAAAATAAAAAAATATTTAAAGAAAATTAGAAAACATTTTAATTTAAAAAAAAATTTAAAAATAAAAAAAATATTTAAAAAATAAAAAAGAATTAAAAAAAATTAAAAAAAATTTTTTTTTAAATAAAAAAAACAATTAATTTTTTTTTTAAAAATTAAAAAAAAATTTCAAGGTCAAAATTTTTTATCAAGGTAAAATTAACGTGGACTTAAACAAGTGTAAAAACATATTGGGGTGTTACCATTTAGTGGTCAATTGTAAGGAATATGTACTGTACTGTGCAATCTACTAATAAAAGTTTCAATCAATCAAAAAACTAAGAACGAGACGATATTTATACGTTAGAAAGCGAAAAAAACAACTTCTTGTCTCTCATAACGATTGTGAACGATGGGCAAAATTCCAAAATAAGTGCAGTTCCCCTTCAAGTACTATCCATCAAACTCTTCCTGTTTGCAACTTTCATTAAACCACATACGTGAACTATATCGTCTCATCTTGAAAACATGTTCGAAAAAAGCCACCATCTCGTCTGCCACTCTCCCGTCCGGTGGCTGGGTCGTTCTCTCCGCGGCCAGCCAAGGTCAACATGTTTGCACAAGGAGGAGATACGCTCGGGTCAAAAGTTTATCGGAGAAGCAGAAAGGAGCCATTCAGGTCCGGCACCCGGGGGTACGGACAATGGACTGGAGATGGCGATCAGGACCGCACAATGCTGCTGACCTGCGCCGTCCACTCCCGCCTGCACCTTCCTATCTGCACACCCGCTTCTCGGTGTTCCCGCGGCCGATCAATAAGGCCCGTATAGAATGGCTGACTTGAAATTAGCTGGGAAAAGTAATGACAAAAAATATCAATAAGTGTAGATAATGTGACTGCAAACGTCTTTATTGCCGTGGCTGTAATGGAAAGCCATTACCGTTTTACTGCCAAATTCCCTAAGCAGTTGTAATTGCAATATTATAGCCTATTACAGAGCAGTTGTGATATTTTTATTGATGCAACATCTATATTTCCTCTCGGTGGAATGAGCCCAACATTAATAAACAGCGTAAGATACTCCAGACTTTGTAAAAGTAGCTGCCTGCGTTCAGACGTGTTCCAACACCAACCTGTCCTGGTTTTTTCTTCTCTCCTCGCCGGTACACCCGTGACAAGTCCAAACTTAGACTCCGCTATAATTTACCGTCTCGCTGACACCGTTTGTTTTGCTTCGCCTCTCTTCGGCTTCTGTGAAGCACGTGCACGGGTGGGTGTGTGCCGGCGTGTTTATAGTAGCTCCGGGCTTCTGGATCCTGCCAGGCATCTCAAAACGCGGCAGGTGACCACGTCTGTTCCGTCCCAGCCGCCTCCGGGGGAGAATAGCTGGACAATCACTATTATGTTGGATCCACTATGGACTGGACTCTCACACTATTATGTTAGATCCACTATGGACTGGACTCTCACTATTATGTTAGATCCACTATGGACTGGACTCTCACTATTATGTTAGATCCACTATGGACTGGACTCTCACTATTATGTTAGATCCACTATGGACTGGACACTCACTATTATGTTGGATCCACTATGGACTGGACTCTCACTATTATGTTAGATCCACTATGGACTGGACACTCACTATTATGTTAGATCCACTATGGACTGGACTCTCACTATTATGTTAGATCCACTATGGACTGGACTCTCACTATTATGTTAGATCCACTATGGACTGGACACTCACTATTATGTTGGATCCACTATGGACTGGACTCTCACTATTATGTTAGATCCACTATGGACTGGACTCTCTCACTATTATATTAGCTCCACTATGGACTGGACTCTCACTATTATGTTGTATCCACTATGGACTGGACTGGACTCTCACACTATTATGTTGGATCCACTATGGACTGGACTGGACTCTCATACTATTATGTTAGATCCACTATGGACTGGACTCTCACACTATTATGTTAGATCCACTATGGACTGGACTCTCACACTATTATGTTGGATCCACTATGGACTGGACTCTCACACTATTATGTTAGCTCCACTATGGACTGGACTCTCACTATTATGTTAGATCCACTATGGACTGGACTCTCTCACTATTATATTAGCTCCACTATGGACTGGACTCTCACTATTATGTTAGATCCACTATGGACTGGACTCTCACTATTATGTTGGATCCACTATGGACTGGACACTCACTATTATGTTAGATCCACTATGGACTGGACTCTCACTATTATATTAGCTCCACTATGGACTGGACACTCACTATTATGTTGGATCCACTATGGACTGGACTCTCACTATTATGTTAGATCCACTATGGACTGGACACTCACTATTATGTTAGATCCACTATGGACTGGACTCTCACTATTATATTAGCTCCACTATGGACTGGACTCTCACTATTATGTTAGATCCACTATGGACTGGACTGGACTCTCATACTATTATGTTAGATCCACTATGGACTGGACTCTCTCACTATTATATTAGCTCCACTATGGACTGGACTCTCGCTATTATGTTATATCCACTATGGACTGGACTGGACTCTCACACTATTATGTTAGATCCACTATGGACTGGACTTTCACACTATTATGTTAGATCCACTATGGACTGGACTCTCACTATTATGTTAGATCCACTATGGACTGGACTTTCACACTATTATGTTAGATCCACTATGGACTGGACTCTCACACTATTATGTTGGATCCACTATGGACTGGACTCTCACACTATTATGTTAGATCCACTATGGACTGGACTCTCACTTTTATGCTAGATCCACTATGGACTGGACTGGACTCTCACTATTATGTTAGATCCACTATGGACTGGACTGGACTTTCACTATTATGTTAGATCCACTATGGATCTCTGACACCGTTTGTTTGCTTCGCCTCTCTTCGGCTTCTGTGAAGCACGTGCACGGGTGGGTGTGTGCTGGCGTGTTTATAGTAGCTCCGGGCTTCTGGATCCTGCCAGGCATCTCACAACACGGCAGGTGACCACGTCTGTTCCGTCCCAGCCGCCTCCGGGGGGAGAATAGCACGAGGCTCGCGTAAACACGGAGACGCATAGCGTTATATAAGCCAGAGCTAAGGCGGGCCCCAGGTCGGACTCGATGTAGACCTACCACAAGCTGACTGTCAAAACACCGGGCAGGTTGCAACACGCCACACCTGCACCCTCCGCATCGCGCCCTGTTCCAAGTATGCTGCACAACATGCCGACTGGAAAGCGTCAGAGACGATGAACTGAGCACACCGCGGAGAATACCGGAGCGTCACCGTTCGCAGGCAGACAGTTTACAACCGGCAACGATCGATATGTTTCCATAAAGAGTTCCTGCACCCCGTGTGGAGCTCGCAGTCACGGCCGCAGACTTCTGTTGTTTCTCCGCCAATTGAAGCGGCACATCAGAGAATGATGGCGGAGTCGATAAAAACCCAGGTCTAATTAGTACCCACAGGCTGTCTTGGGCAGACACCGTTCTAAGAGCCGGTCCTCACAAGTCCAGGTTTTTTTTTTTTAAATCCTATTAAATATGTTCCAATAGTTGTAAATCTGCTTGCACAATATCTGCGGTCGCACAAACTTGGAGTCGTCCGTCTGAAACGTGGAAGTTTTCATCTGCAATGAAACCTGAAGTCTCCAGGGTTGTCAAAGTCGGAATTCAACTAAAAATCTTCATGAAACTAATAAAGAAAACAGTTTTTGAGGCAGAGATTTTTTTTTAACACTGGACCTAAAAAAAATACAAATAAATATTTTTATTTTATTTAACCTTTATTTAACCAGAACTATATCCCGTTGAGTTTAAAAATATATTTTTCAAGGGAGTCTTGGCCAGGAGGCAGCAGAGTTACACAATAAAATAATCTTCACATTACACATAATAAATACTGACTGGTATACACACATAATAAATACTGACTGGTATACACACATAATAAATACTGACTGGTATACACACATAATACATACTGATTGGTATACACACATAATACATACTGACTGGTATACACACATAATAAATACTGACTGGTATACACACATAATAAATACTGACTGGTATACACACATAATACATACTGACTGGTATACACACATAATACATACTGACTGGTATACACACATAATAAATACTGACTGGTATACACACATAATAAATACTGACTGGTATACACACATACTACATACTGACTGGTATACACACATAATAAATACTGACTGGTATACACACATACTACATACTGACTGGTATACACACATACTACATGCTGACTGGTATACACACAATACATACTGACTGGTATACACACATAATACATACTGACTGGTATACACACATAATACATACTGACTGGTATACACACATAATACATACTGACTGGTATACACACATAATACATACTGACTGGTATACACACAATATACATACTGACTGGTATACACACACAATACATACTTATTGGTATACACATAATAAATACTTATTGGTATACACACATAATAAATACTGATTGGTATACACACAGAAAAATACTGACTGGTATACACACATAATAAATACTGACTGGTATACACACATAATACATACTGACTGGTATACACACATAATAAATACTGACTGGTATACACACATAATACATACTGACTAGTATACACACATAATAAATACTGACTGGTATACACACATAATACATACTGACTGGTATACACACATAATAAATACTGACTGGTATACACAAGCTATGGAGATGACATCAGTAAAAAAAAAAAAAGTGTAGATATTAATGAGTCATATATTGTAATACGGGATCCATTATTTAAATGTGTTTTAACCATTAAATGAACCTAAAATATGACTTATTTTATCTTTGTGGTAAATATTGGACACAATGTGTTGTCAAACTTATGAGATGTGACACTATTGTTATTTTTTTTAATGTTTTTTATTTTTTATTATAATGTCAATGTTTAATCACTGTTATGTTGGACTGGACTATATATATATATATATATATATATATATATATATATATATATATATATATATATATATATATATATATATATATATGTATATATTAGAGATGCGCGGTTTGCGGGCACAACCGCGGAGTCCGCGGATTATCCGCGGATCGGGCGGATGAAATTTAAAAAAATTTGATTTTATCCGCGGGTCGGGTCGGGTCGGGTCGGGTCGGGTCGGGCGGTTGAAATAAAAAACAATTAGATTTTAAATAGATTCAGGCGGGTGGCAGTTAAACCAATTCGGAAATATATATATATAGTTAAATGTTGTTACCCACATACGAAAAACGAGCAGGCACCTGCAGCATATGCCACAACAGAAGAAAAAAAAAAGAAGAGATGGACACTTTTACGGAGCGGAGAAGGCCCCCGACGCCTCGCCGGGACCGAGGCCCCTTCCCCCGAGAGGGCCCCACCGGGAGCCGTAGCTGAGGCGATCCGCGAGAAGGGCCCGACGCACGTCCAGGGTCACCACCGCGCCCACCGCACCGACACCCCGCCTCGTCCGCCTTCGCCGCGGCCGGCGTCACGCGCAGCAGGTAAGCAGCTTACCTGCCCGCCACCCCCGTGGCCGGGGGCTCGTAACAGGGGTCACTCCGCGCGCTCCGCCCGCGCAGCTTACCTGCCCGCCACCCCTGTTGCCGAGGGCGCGTAACAGGGGTCACTCCGCGCGCAGTGCGCTCACGAAAGGGGTGGGGCTCACCCTGGTTGATATAGACAGCAGGACGGTGGCCATGGAAGTCGGAACCCGCTAAGGAGTGTGTAACAACCCACCTGCCGAATCAACTAGCCCTGAAAATGGATGGCGCTGGAGCGTCGGGCCCATACCCGGCCGTCGCCGGCAGCGAGACGCGCTTGGAGGTGCGCTCAGCGCGGCTCCCATATGATTGCGCACTGGTGTGCGTCTGGGTCGTGACAGCGTGGCACGCAAATGTCTGTGCTGCATTGGATCAGTCTCCTTTCTTTAACAGGCAAAAGCTTTATAACCTCACTAATGCCTTGCATCGTCTATATTAGATATATAACAACGGGCGGGTGCGGGCGGATGGCGGGCGGGTGCGGTTCTGATCAAATGTTACATCGGGTGGATGGCGGATGGTTGACGGCTTTCTGATGCGGTTGCGGATTAAATAATTGCCTATCCGCGCATCTCTAGTATATATACATATATATATATATATATATATATATATATATGTATGTATGTGGGTGTGTGTGTGTATAAAATGCATGAGAGCAATGAGAGTTGAGTGCAGGACCAGAGGAGGATGTAGAATGAGGTCTCAGGGCAGCAGCTGGCAGGCAAACACACTTCACATTTCCCTCCAAAGTGAGCCTCTTGTTTTCCATCCATCCTCAGAGGGAGCGGGAGGAAGAGGAAGGCAGGGCAATGGAGGGCAGGGGTGGTGAGAGGAGGGGTTGCTAACAGGCAAACACCAAAGGTTACCGTCCCCATTTCACATCAAATATCAAGGACACTTGTAATTACCGCACACAGCTGAGAGGTTCCGACACGGGCCCGTGCTATCTCTCATCTGACCTTGTGATAGTCCACACCCAAATATCTCTCCCATCTGACTATGTGATAGTCCACACCCAAATATCTCTCCCATCTGACTTTGTGATAGTCCACACCCAAATATCTCTCCCATCAGACCTTGTGATAGTCCACACCCAAAAATCTCTCCCATCTGACCTTGTGATAGTCCACACCCAAATATCTCTCCCATCTGACCTTGTGATAGTCCACACCCAAATATCTCTCTCATCTGACCTTGTGATAGTCCACACCCAAAAGCGTCAAGCACACACCCATAAATTAAATGGCTGGGTAACGAAAGATGTTAATTGCAATCGTCCCAAAGTGCCCTAATTGCATGTCAGGATGTGGCAGGTTTCTCCCGCCCGACTGGTGGGCTTCTCAAGGAAATAGATTTGATTCCAACAGCAGTCCAAGACCACCACGACCCACCTTTATTATGTTAAAACTCACAAGACGTATTAGCATGCTGGTGTGACTCGCTGTGGTGGAGGATCCACAATGTGTGAACTTCTACATGTCAGCTGGCTGGGTGGGCACTGGACTAACCAGCAGAGTGGGTGGGCACAGGCACTAACTGGACTAACCAGCAGAGTGGGTGGGCACTGGACTAACCAGCAGAGTGGGTGGGCACGGGCACTGACTGGACTAACCAGCAGAGTGGGTGGGCACTGGACTAACCAGCAGAGTGGGTGGGCACGGGCGCTGATTGGACTAACCAGCTGAGTGGGTGGGCACGGGCGCTGATTGGACTAACCAGCTGAGTGGGTGGGCACGGGCGCTAACTGGACTAACCAGCCGAGTGGGTGGGCACGGGCGCTGACTGGACTAACCAGCAGAGTGGGTGGGCACGGGCGCTGACTGGACTAACCAGCAGAGTGGGTGGGCACTGGCGCTAACTGGACTAACCAGCAGAGTGGGTGGGCACTGGCGCTAACTGGACTAACCAGCAGAGTGGGTGGGCACTGGACTAACCAGCAGAGTGGGTGGGCACGGGCGCTGACTGGACTAACCAGCAGAGTGGGTGGGCACGGGCACTGACTGGACTAACCAGCAGAGTGGGTGGGCACGGGCGCTGACTGGACTAACCAGCTGAGTGGGTGGGCACGGGCGCTAACTGGACTAACCAGCAGAGTGGGTGGGCACGGGCACTGACTGGACTAACCAGCAGAGTGGGTGGGCACTGGACTAACCAGCAGAGTGGGTGGGCACGGGCGCTGACTGGACTAACCAGCAGAGTGGGTGGGCACTGGACTAACCAGCAGAGTGGGTGGGCACGGGCGCTGACTGCACTAACCAGCAGAGTGGGTGGGCACGGCCCCTGACTGGACTAACCAGCAGAGTGGGTGGGCACGGGCGCCAACTGGACTAACCAGCAGAGTGGGTGGGCACGGGCGCTGACTGGACTAACCAGCAGAGTGGGTGGGCACGGGCGCTGACTGGACTAACCAGCAGAGTGGGTGGGCACTGGACTAACCCTAGCAGAGTGGGTAGGCACGGGCGCTAACTGGACTAACCAGCAGAGTGGGTGGGCACTGGACTAACCCTAGCAGAGTGGGTAGGTACGGGCGCTGACTGGACTAACCAGCAGAGTGGGTGGGCACGGGCGCTGACTGGACTAACCAGCAGAGTGGTGCACCGTTCTTTGGAAGACCAGACTCGTTGTTGTATTACCCGGATTAAGCCACCGCAAGAAGGGAGGGACTGTTAAACCGTCCTGGTCAGCAGGCTGGGATCAGAAGGCTTTTTTCATCTGGAATGTTCTGTCAGAGCGTCCAGTAGTGAGCCACATATCACACCCAGGTACTGAAAGTCCTGAATAACACTGCCAGAATCTGCTAATGACTTCTCACAATGGGTCGGACTGCCCAGTCCGGGGGGGTCTGCAACATGCTTCAGTTAAGGGAGTTGAAGGGAAAACTATATTTTTGTTTGGAATCAGGTTTGTGTAGGAGGACAAACATGACACAAACCTTCCTCATTCTTACAAAATCTCTAATTATATTCAACATGCTTCACTGATGACAGGATCTGGCCAGCGCTGTTTTGTCCTACTAATTTCAGCGATCCTTGAACTCACTGTAGTTTGTTTACATGTACAACTTTCTCGGGACGCTGCCACAGAAAGACATGTTTTATGCCACTCCTTCTTTGTCTCATTTTGTCCACCAAACGTTTTATGCTGTGTGTGAGTGCACAAAGGTGAACTTTTTCATTATAACATGTATATTAGACTTTTAAAGTCATTTTGATAGTAGGCTAAAAAGACACTTACATCATGTGTTGTCTTCATTATAACACGTATAAACGACTTTTAAAGGAATTTTGATAGTAGGCTAATATAACTAATATAGACACTTACATCATGTGTTGTCTTCATTATAACACTTATATAAGACTTTTAAAGTCATTTTGATAGTAGGCTAAAAAGACACTTACATCATGTGTTGTCTTCATTATAACACTTATATAAGACTTTTAAAGTAATTTTGATAGTAGGCTAATATAACTAATATAGACACTTACATCATGTGTTGTCTTCATTATAAGACGTATATAAGACTTTTAAAGTCATTTTGATAGTATGCTAAAAAGACACTTACATCATGTGTTGTCTTCATTATAACACATATAAACAACTTTTAAAGTAATTTGATAGTAGGCTAATATAACTAATATAGACACTTATATCATGTGTTGTCTTCATTATAACACTTATATAAGACATTTAAAGTCATTTTGATAGTAGGCTAATATAACTAATATAGACACTTACATCATGTGTTGTCTTCATTATAACATTTATATAAGACTTTTAAAGTCATTTTGATAGTAGGCTAAAAAGACACTTACATCATGTGTTGTCTTCATTATAACACGTATATAAGACTTTTAAAGGCATTTTGATAGTAGGCTAAAAAGACACATCATGTGTTGTCTTCATTATAACACTTACAAACGATTTTTAAAGTAATTTTGACAGTAGGCTAATATAACTAATATAGACACTTACATCATGTGTTGTCTTCATTATAACACGTATATAAGACTTTTAAAGTAATTTTGATAGTAGGCTAATATAACTAATATAGACACTTATATCATGTGTGTCTTCATTATAACACTTATATAAGACTTTTAAAGTCATTTTGATAGTAGGCTAAAAAGACACTTACATCATGTGTTGCCTTCATTATATCACTTATATAAGACTTAAATTTTTCACGGCTCCAGACAGATTTGTATTTTTGGTCCAAATTGGCTCTTGCAACCTTTACGGCTGCCGACTCCTGTCCTAGTCCTAGTCCTAGTCCTCTTTGCTAAAGCTTTTTTTTTCCGGAACAAGTAGCCTGTGGTGTGACGGTGGCAAAGTGGAGCACACTTTGCGAAGAATAGAACATCCAGCAGTTGAGCACACCTGTGCTAAGAATAGCCCGAGTGCAGGAGTGAGCGTGGCATTCATGAGCCGGGTGCGAGTCTCCAGCGGAGAATGATCAATTAGGAGCTCGGCGCTGGTACCCGCACTCGCTGTCACGGCTTATTTGGCTCCGTGTTGTCACTCTTGTTATTTACCGAGCCGCGGCTATTTGGGTTTGTCGGGGGGGGGGGGAGGAGGTGGTTTTTCTTCATGCGCCGTGCAGCCCTCCCTCATTGTTCCCCGGGGATGGCGGCCATGTCTCCCGTCATTACGGCTGCTGCCTCTGAGTCGGGCTTGCTCTCTTTGTGTGTTGAAGCAATGTCACAGGCTCTCCTGGGCCTCGGCGCGACCTGGTTTGTGTGCCTGTTTACCTGTCTGATCCGCTCTGCCTGCTTGGCTGTCCGTCCACTCCTGTCACCTTGATGCGGACACTGTTGTTACGTTGCCCGGGCCTCACCGCCACACTGTCACGGGCTCTCAATCGACAGTAACCCGGTGCGCCGAATGTACGGAATAATTCTGGTTGTGCTTACCGACCTCGAAGCTATTCGATTTGGTACATGGTGTAATGATAAGTGTGACCAGTAGCTGGCAGTCACACATAAGAGATATGTGTAGACTGCATATACTGAAGTAAACAACACCAAAACTTTAAATGCCATCCATCCATCCATCTATCCGAGGTCGGGTCGCGGGGGGCGGCAGCCTAAGCAGGAAAGCCCAGACTTCCCTCTCCCCAGCCACTTCGTCCAGCTCTTCCTGTGTGGACCCCGAGGCGTTCCCAGGCCAGCCTGGGAGACATAGTCTTCCCAACGTGTCCTGGGTCTTCCCCGCGGCCTCCTACCGGTCGGACGTGCCCTAAACACCTCCCTAGGGAGGCGTTCGGGTGGCATCCTGACCAGATGCCCGAACCACCTCATCTGGCTCCTCTCCATGTGGAGGAGCAGTGGCTTTACTTTGAGCTCCCCCCGGATGGCAGAGCTTCTCACCCTATCTCTAAGGGAGAGACCCGCCACCCGGCGGAGGAAACTCATTTCGTCCGCTTGTACCCGTGATCTTGTACTTTCGGTCATAACCCAAAGCTCATGACCATAGG
The DNA here is from genome assembly GCF_033978685.3 of Nerophis lumbriciformis. Classification (NCBI taxonomy): domain Eukaryota; kingdom Metazoa; phylum Chordata; class Actinopteri; order Syngnathiformes; family Syngnathidae; genus Nerophis; species Nerophis lumbriciformis. Next base: position 55,945,834 of record NC_084554.2, read on the forward strand.
TGAGGATGGGAACGTAGATCGACCACAACGGATCGATACAGCGTCCGCATTACTGAAGACGCCGCACCGATCCGCCTGTCGATCTCACCATCCACTCATGGAAGCCATGGAAAACGACTTCCGGACGGCTTCGAAGCAATTCTGGACCACCATCCGCCGCCTCAGGAAGGGGAAGCAGTGCACTATCAACACCGTGTATGGCGAGGATGGTGTTCTGCTGACCTCGACTGCGGATGTTGTGGATCGGTGGAGGGAATACTTCGAAGACCTCCTCAATCCCACCAACACGTCTTCCTATGAGGAAGCAGTGCCTGGGGAGTCTGTGGTGGGCTCTCCTATTTCTGGGGCTGAGGTTGCTGAGGTAGTTAAAAAGCTCCTCGGTGGCAAGGCCCCAGGGGTGGATGAGACCCGCCCGGAGTTCCTTAAGGCTCTGGATGCTGTGGGGGCTGTCTTGGTTGACAAGACTCTGCAGCATCGCGTGGACATCGGGGGCGGTACCTCTGGATTGGCAGACCGGGTTGGTGGTTCCTCTCTTTAAGAAAGGGAACCGGAGGGTGTGCTCTAACTATCGTGGGATCACACTCCTTAGCCTTCCCGGTAAGGTCTATTCAGGTGTACTGGAGAGGAGGCTACGCCGGATAGTCGAACCTCGGATTCAGGAGGAACAGTGTGGTTGTCATCCTGGTCGTGGAACTGTGGACCAGCTCTATACTCTTGGCAGGGTCCTTGAGGGTGCATGGGAGTTTGCCCAACCAGTCTACATGTGTTTTGTGGACTTGGAGAAGGCATTCGACCGTGTCCCTCGGGAAGTCCTGTGGGGAGTGCTCAGAGAGTATGGGGTATCGGACTGTCTGATTGTGGCAGTCCGCTCCCTGTATGGTCAGTGCCAGAGCTTGGTCCGCATTGCCGGCAGTAAGTCGGACACGTTTCCAGTGAGGGTTGGACTCCGCCAAGGCTGCCCTTTGTCACCGATTCTGTTCATAACTTTTATGGACAGAATTTCTAGGCGCAGTCAAGGCGTTGAGGGGATCTGGTTTGGTGGCTGCAGGATTAGGTCTCTGCTTTTTGCAGATGATGTGGTCCTGTTGGCTTCATCCGGCCAGGATCTTCAGCTCTCACTGGATCGGTTCACAGCCGAGTGTGAAGCGACTGGGATGAGAATCAGCACCTCCAAGTCCGAGTCCATGGTTCTCACTCGGAAAAGGGTGGAGTGCCATCTCCGGGTTGGGGAGGAGATCTTGCCCCAAGTGGAGGAGTTCAAGTACCTCGGAGTCTTGTTCACGAGTGAGGGAAGAGTGGATGGTGAGATCGACAGGCGGATCGGTGCGGCGTCTTCAGTAATGCGGACGCTGTATCGATCCGTTGTGGTGAAGAAGGAGCTGAGCCGGAAGGCAAAGCTCTCGATTTACCGGTCGATCTACGTTCCCATCCTCACCTATGGTCATGAGCTTTGGGTTATGACCGAAAGGACAAGATCACGGGTACAAGCGGCCGAAATTAGTTTCCTCCGCCGGGTGGCGGGGCTCTCCCTTAGAGATAGGGTGAGAAGCTCTGCCATCCGGGGGGAGCTCAAAGTAAAGCCGCTGCTCCTCCACACGGAGAGGAGCCAGATGAGGTGGTTCGGGCATCTGGTCAGGATGCCACCCGAACGCCTCCCTCGGGAGGTGTTTAGGGCACGTCCGACCGGTAGGAGGCCACGGGGAAGACCCAGGACACGTTGGGAAGACTATGTCTCCCGGCTAGCCTGGGAACGCCTCGGGATCCCCCGGGAGGAGCTGGACGAAGTGGCTGGGGAGAGGGAAGTCTGGGCTTCCCTGCTTAGGCTGCTGCCCCCGCGACCCGACCTCGGATAAGCGGAAGAAGATGGATGGATGGATGGATGGCATTTCTAAGAAAAACAAAACATAACATTTGATATCGCAATAACAATGTAAAGGGCACTACGTATCCCCTGATAGTATCAAAGCTGAGCATTATTATCTTTGTAAATGTCAAATGATTATTCTGTGAAATCTTCAACTAGTTACTAATTAGTTCAAACCTATAACGACACGCTGTGCACAAATCATTGGATTATGAACGATTTTCAAGTGGAATGTGTAAATAATATGTAATTACGTGAAGAAAAAACAAAAAACCCAGGACTCCTTTAACCCACAAAATCAATAGTTGGTCTCCTTCTTGCTGAGCGTGACAAGACAGATTCCACACTCAACCTGCTTTTTACTGCACATAAACCCACACTCAGCACACACTTAGCGGGGGAAATAGTTACCTCAGCTTTCTTCAAACATATTACATTACTTACGCCTCCAAACCAGCACTAATCACTCTGGGGTCGCTCGTGAAGTCATAACATCGCTGCCAAATACCATTCAGGTGGCATTTTCTCACTGGTTTTGGTCACTTTTTGGCATCTCGGGCAGAGTTTGAAAGGAAATATGCGGAAAGAGCCAACTTATATTTGCACATTTTCCACACTTTTAGGGCTCGGCACATTCAGTCTGCTAAAAATGAAGCAAATAGTTGACTGGACTTGTTTTATTAGGGGTGTCCTGACTTGATATTGACATGAGTCCAATAGCAGCATATTGGGATGATATGTGCTAGCATCTGAACTCCTCGGAACAAGCACTTGTACATCCGATCGACATATCAACATCCTTACATTCACACATAAGTTTGCTCTTTTCTTGGAACTAAGAGTCAAAGCATATCATATCTGTTGGAACTAAGAGTCAAAGCATATCATATATGTTGGAACAAAGAGTCAAAGCATATCATATATGCTGGAACTAAGAGTCAAAGCATATCATATCTGTTGGAACTAAGAGTCAAAGCATATCATATCTGTTGGAACTAAGAGTCAAAGCATATATCTGTTGGAACTAAGAGTCATAGCATATCATATATGTTGGAACTAAGAGTCAAAGCATATCATATATGCTGGAACTAAGAGTCAAAGCATATCATATCTGTTGGAAATAAGAGTCAAAGCATATCATATATGTTGGAACTAAGAGTCAAAGCATATATCTGTTGGAACTAAGAGTCAAAGCATATATCTGTTGGAACTAAGAGTCAAAGCATATCATATATGCTGGAACTAAGAGTCAAAGCATATCATATCTGTTGGAACTAAGAGTCAAAGCATATCATATCTGTTGGAACTAAGAGTCAAAGCATATATCTGTTGGAACTAAGAGTCAAAGCATATATATGTTGGAACTAAGAGTCAAAGCATATCATATATGCTGGAACTAAGAGTCAAAGCATATCAAATATGTTGGAACTAAGAGTCAAAGCATATCAAATATGTTGGAACTAAGAGTCAAAGCATATCATATATGCTGGAACTAAGAGTCAAAGCATATCATATCTGTTGGAACTAAGAGTCAAAGCATATCATATCTGTTGGAACTAAGAGTCAAAGCATATATCTGTTGGAACTAAGAGTCAAAGCATATATCTGTTGGAACTAAGAGTCAAAGCATATATCTGTTGGAACTAAGAGTCAAAGCATATCAAATCTGTTGGAACTAAGAGTAAAAGCATATCATATCTGTTGGAACTAAGAGTCAAAGCATATCATATTTGTTGGAACTAAGAGTCAAAGCAAATCATATCTGTTGGAACTAAGAGTCAAAGCATATATCTGTTGGAACTAAGAGTCAAAGCATATATCTGTTGGAACTAAGAGTCAAAGCATATCATATATGCTGGAACTAAGAGTCAAAGTATATCACATCTGTTGGAACTAAGAGTCAAAGCATATCATATCTGTTGGAACTAAGAGTCAAAGCATATCATATATGCTGGAACTAAGAGTCAAAGCATATATCTGTTGTAACTAAGAGTCAAAGCATATCATATATGTTGGAACTAAGAGTCAAAGCATATCATATATGCTGGAACTAAGAGTCAAAGCATATATCTGTTGTAACTAAGAGTCAAAGCATATCATATATGTTGGAACTAAGAGTCAAAGCATATCATATATGCTGGAACTAAGAGTCAAAGCATATCATATCTGTTAGAACTAAGAGTCAAAGCATATCATATCTGTTGGAACTAAGAGTCAAAGCATGTATCTGTTGGAACTAAGAGTCAAAGCATATATATGTTGGAACTAAGAGTCAAAGCATATCATATATGCTGGAACTAAGAGTCAAAGCATATCAAATATGTTGGAACTAAGAGTCAAAGCATATCAAATATGTTGGAACTAAGAGTCAAAGCATATCATATATGCTGGAACTAAGAGTCAAAGCATATCATATCTGTTGGAACTAAGAGTCAAAGCATATCATATCTGTTGGAACTAAGAGTCAAAGCATATATCTGTTGGAACTAAGAGTCAAAGCATATATCTGTTGGAACTAAGAGTCAAAGCATATATCTGTTGGAACTAAGAGTCAAAGCATATCAAATCTGTTGGAACTAAGAGTAAAAGCATATCATATCTGTTGGAACTAAGAGTCAAAGCATATCATATTTGTTGGAACTAAGAGTCAAAGCAAATCATATCTGTTGGAACTCAGAGTCAAAGCATATATCTGTTGGAACTAAGAGTCAAAGCATATATCTGTTGGAACTAAGAGTCAAAGCATATCATATATGCTGGAACTAAGAGTCAAAGTATATCATATCTGTTGGAACTAAGAGTCAAAGCATATCATATCTGTTGGAACTAAGAGTCAAAGCATATCATATCTGTTGGAACTAAGAGTCAAAGCATATATCTGTTGGAACTAAGAGTCAAAGCATATCATATATGTTGGAACAAAGAGTCAAAGCATATCATATATGCTGGAACTAAGAGTCAAAGCATATCATATCTGTTGGAACTAAGAGTCAAAGCATGTATCTGTTGGAACTAAGAATCAAAGCATATCATATATGTTGAAACTAAGAGTCAAAGCATATCATATATGCTGGAACTAAGAGTCAAAGTATATCATATCTGTTGGAACTAAGAGTCAAAGCATATCATATCTGTTGGAACTAAGAGTCAAAGCATATCATATATGCTGGAACTAAGAGTCAAAGCATATATCTGTTGGAACTAAGAGTCAAAGCATATCATATATGTTGGAACAAAGAGTCAAATCATATCATATATGCTGGAACTAAGAGTCAAAGCATATCATATCTGTTGGAACTAAGAGTCAAAGCATATCATATCTGTTGGAACTAAGAGTCAAAGCATATATCTGTTGGAACTAAGAGTCAAAGCATATCATATCTGTTGGAACTAAGAGTCAAAGCATATCATATCTGTTGGCACTAAGAGTCAAAGCATATCATATATGTTGGAACTAAGAGTCAAAGTATATCATATATGTTGGAACTAAGAGACAAAGCATATCATATCTGTTGGAACGAAGAGTCAAAGCATATATCTGTTGGAATTAAGAGTCAAAGCATATCCTATATGTTGGAACTAAGAGTCAAAGCATATTATATATGCTGGAACTAAGAGTCAAAGCATATCATATCTGTTGGAACTAAGAGTCAAAGCATATTAAATCTGTTGGAACTAAGAGTCAAAGCATATATCTGTTGGAACTAAGAGTCAAAGCATATCATATCTGTTGGAACTAAGAGTCAAAGCATATCATATCTGTTGGAACTAAGAGTCAAAGCATATCATATATGTTGGAACTAAGAGTCAAACCATATCATATATGTTGGAACTAAGAGTCAAAGCATATATCTGTTGGAACTAAGAGTCAAAGCATATCATATATGTTGGAACTAAGAGTCAAAGCATATATCTGTTGGAACTAAGAGTCAAAGCATATCATATATGCTGGAACTAAGAGTCAAAGCATATCATATCTGTTGGAACTAAGAGTCAAAGCATATATCTGTTGGAACGAAGAGTCAAAGCATATATCTGTTGGAAGGAAGAGTCAAAGCATATCATATCTGTTGGAACTAAGAGTCAAAGCATATCATATCTGTTGGAACTAAGAGTCAAAGCATATATCTGTTGGAACTAAGAGTCAAAGCATATATCTGTTGGAACTAAGAGTCAAAGCATATATCTGTTGGAACTAAGAGTCAAAGCATATCATATATTTTATCACAACATTTTATATTGTTTTTAATTTAATTTAAATATTGTTGTGCAGCACTTTGGAAACATTTTGTTGTTTAAATGTGCTATATAAATAAAGTGGATTGGATTGGATTGGATATGTTGGAACCAAGAGTCAAAGCATATCATATATGTTGGAACTAAGAGTCAAAGCATATCATATATGCTGGAACTAAGAGTCAAAGCATATCATATCTGTTGGAACTAAGAGTCAAAGCATATCATATCTGTTGTAACTAAGAGTCTAAGCATATCATATATGCTGGAACTAAGAGTCAAAGCATATCATACATGTTGGAACTAAGAGTCAAAGCATATCATATCTGTTGGAACTAAGAGTCAAAGCATATCATATCTGTTGGAACTAAGAGTCAAAGCATATCATACATGTTGGAACTAAGAGTCAAAGCATATCATACATGTTGGAACTAAGAGTCAAAGCATATCATATCTGTTGGAACTAAGAGTCAAAGCATATATCTGTTGGAACTAAGAGTCAAAGCATATCATATATTTTATCACAACATTTTATAATGTTTTTAATTGTGTTTAATATTGTTGTGCAGCACTTTGGAAACATTTTGTTGTTTAAATGTGCTATATAAATAAAGTGGATTGGATTGGATATGTTGGAACCAAGAGTCAAAGCATATCATATCTGTTGGAACTAAGAGCCAAAGCATATCATATTTGTTGGAACTAAGAGTCAAAGCATGTATCTGTTGGAACTAAGAATCAAAGCATATCATATCTGTTGGAACTAAGAGTCAAAGCTTGGAACTAAGAGTCAAAACTTGAAACTAAGAGTCAAAGCATATCATATCAGTTGGAACAAAGAGTCAAAGCTTGGAACTAAGAGTCAAAGCTTGGAACTAAGAGTCAAAGCATATCATATCAGTTGGAACTAAGAGTCAAAGCTTGGAACTAAGAGTCAAAGCTTGGAACTAAGAGTCAAAGCATATCATATCTGTTGGAACTAAGAGTCAAAGCTTGGAACTAAGAGTCAAAGCATATCATATATGCTGGAACTAAGAGTCAAAGCATATCATACATGTTGGAACTAAGAGTCAAAGCATATCATATCTGTTGGGACTAAGAGTCAAAGCATAGATCTGTTGGAACTAAGAGTCAAAGCATATATCTGTTGGAACTAAGAGTCAAAGCATATCATATATTTTATCACAACATTTTATATTGTTTTTAATTGTGTTTAATATTGTTGTGCAGCACTTTGGAAACATTTTGTTGTTTAAATGTGCTATATAAATAAAGTGGATTGGATTGGATATGTTGGAACCAAGAGTCAAAGCATATCATATCTGTTGGAACTAAGAGCCAAAGCATATCATATTTGTTGGAACTAAGAGTCAAAGCATGTATCTGTTGGAACTAAGAATCAAAGCATATCATATCTGTTGGAACTAAGAGTCAAAGCTTGGAACTAAGAGTCAAAGCATATCATATCAGTTGGAACTAAGAGTCAAAGCTTGGAACTAAGAGTCAAAGCTTGGAACTAAGAGTCAAAACATATCATATCAGTTGGAACTAAGAGTCAAAGCTTGGAACTTAGAGTCAAAGCTTGGAACTAAGAGTCAAAGCATATCATATCTGTTGGAACTAAGAGTCAAAGCTTGGAACTAAGAGTCAAAGCATATCATATATGCTGGAACTAAGAGTCAAAGCATATCATATATGTTGGAACTAAGAGTCAAAGCATATCATATATGTTGGAACTAAGAGTCAAAGCATATCATATCTGTTGGAACTAAGAGTCAAAGCATATCATATATGCTGGAACTAAGAGTCAAAGCATATCATACATGTTGGAACTAAGAGTCAACGCATATCATATCTGTTGGAACTAAGAGTCAAAGCATATATCTGTTGGAACTAAGAGTGAAAGCATATCATATATTTTATCACAACATTTTATATTGTTTTTAATTGTGTTTAATATTGTTGTGCAGCACTTTGGAAACATTTTGTTGTTTAAATGTGTTATATAAATAAGGTGGATTGGATTGGATTGGATTGGATATGTTGGAACCAAGAGTCAAAGCATATCATATCTGTTGGAACTAAGAGCCAAAGCATATCATATTTGTTGGAACTAAGAGTCAAAGCATGTATCTGTTGGAACTAAGAATGAAAGCATATCATATCTGTTGGAACTAAGAGTCAAAGCTTGGAACTAAGAGTCAAAGCTTGGAACTAAGAGTCAAAGCATATCATATCAGTTGGAACTAAGAGTCAAAGTTTGGAACTAAGAGTCAAAGCTTGGAACTAAGAGTCAAAGCATATCATATCTGTTGGAACTAAAAGTCAAAGCTTGGAACTAAGAGTCAAAGCTTGGAACTAAGAGTCAAAGCTTGGAACTAGGAGTCAAAGCATATATCAGTTGGAACTAAGAGTCAAAGCATATCATATCTGTTGGAACTAAGAGTCAAAGCATATCATATCAGTTGGAACTAAGAGTCAAAGCTTGAAACTAAGAGTCAAAGCTTGGAACTAAGAGTCAAAGCATATCATATCTGTTGGAACTAAGAGTCAAAGCTTGGAACTAAGAGTCAAAGCTTGGAACTAAGAGTCAAAGCATATCATATCAGTTGGAACTAAGAGTCAAAGCTTGGAACTAAGAGTCAAAGCTTGGAACTAAGAGTCAAAGCATATCATTTCAGTTGGAACTAAGAGTTAAAGCTTGAAACTAAGAGTCAAAGCTTGGAACTAAGAGTCAAAGCATATCATATCAGTTGGAACGAAGAGGAGGCTTCTCAAACATGGACTATTTTAATCATAATACATCTATTTTCAACAACATCATATCAGAAAATGAAAGAAAGATGGTATTAAAGGGTAAACACGTACATTCTCTTTTAGTGGGAGCGGTGTGGTTGATCACCTTTTTTTAGCCAGTGTGTTGAAGTCTAGTATCGACGTTCTTGTGGCAATTCTCAAAACAGATCTTTGCTCAATTCTGTTTTAATATTTGGCGGGCCGGATCAAAGAGACCGACGGGCCAGATGTGGCCCTCGGGCCGTACTTTGCCCATCCCTGATCTCATGGCACAGTGGTTAAAAAACACTGCTTTAGTGTACTGCATGTTTGGCTACTAGGTGTTGCTGAAAAAAAATCCACCCCACTTCTACTTAAAGACAGCACAAGTCCATTCCAGACGGTCAATAGTACAGTAAATAAGATTTGTGTTTTTCATTTTTCTTTGAGTCACACTACAAAATAATACAAGTATGTATGATATCATATCGGGCTCTAGAATCGGCATCGTATCAGAAGATCAGAAGTGACAAAGTTGTATGAAGACACTTTATTATTGTGTCAAAATGTATTTTAGTGCCACTAAGTATGTGCTGAAAATCTCAATTTCCCCTGGAGGAAGAATAAAGTACTTGTGATTCTGATTCTGATGTCATTATTAAAGAGCATCAGTGGACTGAGTGTGTCTTTTTCCCTGGAGGTGGTGTGATGGCATTTTATACACCACTCACCCTCTTTATATACACCACTCACCCTCTTTCCAGGAAACCACTGCTGGGAACAACACATTTCTTTGGAAAGCAGTCATGAGATATGAATGAGTCATTCTCAGCTGGGTAGAGGTAACTGCTGAGGGTTGGGAGAGAAGGACATTGTCTGCTGACACCTGACAGCTGTCACCCGACTGCTGCCATGGACTACTGTCACCTGACTTCTGCCATGGACTACTGTCACTTGACTGCTGCCATGGACTAATGTCCCCTGACCGCTGCCATGGACTACTGTCCCCTGACTGCTGCCATGGACTACTGTCACCCAACTGCTGCCGTGGACTACTGTCACCCGACTGCTGCCGTGAACTACTGTCACTCGACTGCTGCCGTGGACTACTGTCCCCTGACTGCCGCCATGGACTAATGTCACCCGACTGCTGCCGTGGACTACTGTCACCCGACTGCTGCTGTGGACCAATGTCACCCGACTGCTGCCGTGGACTACTGTCACTTGACTGCTGCCATGGACTAATGTCCGCTGACTGCTGCCATGGACTACTGTCACCCGACTGCTGCCATGGACTACTGTCACCCAACTGCTGCCATGGACTACTGTCACCCGACTGCTGCCGTGAACTACTGTCACTCGACTGCTGCCGTGGACTACTGTCCCCTGACTGCCGCCATGGACTACTGTCCCCTGACTGCCGCCATGGACTACTGTCCCCTGACTGCCGCCATGGACTAATGTCACCTGACTACCGCCACGGACTACTGTCCCCTGACTGCTGCCATGGACTACTGTCCGCTGACTGCTGCCATGGACTACTGTCACCCGACTGCTGCCATGGACTACTGTCACCCGACTGCCGCCATGGACTAATGTCACCCGACTGCTGCCGTGGACTACTGTCACCCGACTGCTGCTGTGGACCAATGTCACCCGACTGCTGCCGTGGACTACTGTCACTTGACTGCTGCCATGGACTAATGTCCGCTGACTGCTGCCATGGACTACTGTCACCCGACTGCTGCCATGGACTACTGTCACCCAACTGCTGCCATGGACTACTGTCACCTGACTACCACCATGGACTACTGTCACCTGATGACCGCCACGGACTACTGTCCCCTGACTGCTGCCATGGACTACTGTCCCCTGACTGCTGCCATGGACTACTGTCACTTGACTGCTGCCATGGACTACTGTCACCTGACTACCGCCATGGACTACTGTCACCTGATGACCGCCACGGACTACTGTCCCCTGACTGCTGCCATGGACTACTGTCCCCTGACCGCTGCCATGGACTACTGTCACCTGACCGCTGCCATGGACTACTGTCCCCTGACCGCTTCCATGGACTACTGTCCCCTGATCGCTTCCATGGACTACTGTCCCCTGATCGCTTCCATGGACTACTGTCCGCTGACTGCCGCCATGGACTACTGTCCGCTGACTGCCGCCATGGACTACTGTCCACGACTGCTGCCACAAACTACTGTCACCTGACTACCGCCACGGACTACTGTCCCCTGACTGCTGCCATGGACTACTGTCCCCCGACTGATGCCGTGGACTACTGTCACCCGACTGCTACCATGGACTACTGTCACCCGACTGCTGCCATGGACTACTGTCACCCGACTGCCGCCATGGACTACTGTCACCTGACTACCGCCACAAACTACTGTCCCCTGACTGCTGCCATGGACTACTGTCCGCTGACTGCTGCCATGGACTACTGTCCCCTGACTGCTGCCATGGACTACTGTCCCCTGACTGCCGCCATGGACTAATGTCACCTGACTGCTGCCGTGGACTACTGTCACCTGACAGCTGCCGTGGACTACTGTCACCCGACTACCGCCATGGACTACTGTTACCCGACTTCTGCCATGGACTACTTCCCCCGACTTCTGCCATGGACTACTGTCCCCCGACTGATGCCGTGGACTACTGTCACCCGACTGCTACCATGGACTACTGTCACCCGACTGCTGCCATGGACTACTGTCACCCGACTGCCGCCATGGACTACTGTCACCTGACTACCGCCACAAACTACTGTCCCCTGACTGCTGCCATGGACTACTGTCCGCTGACTGCTGCCATGGACTACTGTCCCCTGACTGCTGCCATGGACTACTGTCCCCTGACTGCTGCCATGGACTACTGTCACCCGACTTCTGCCATTGACTACTGTCCCCTGACTGCTGCCATGGACTTATGTCCGCTGACTGCTGCCGTGGACTACGGTCACCCGACTGCTACCATGGACTAGTGTCACCCGACTGCTGCCATGGACTACTGTCACCCGACTGCCGCCATGGACTACTGTCCCCTGACTGCTGCCATGGACTAATGTCCGCTGACTGCTGCCATGTACTAATGTCCCCTGACCGCTGCCATGGTCTACTGTCACCTGACTGCTGCCATGGACTACTGTCCCCTGACTGCTGCCATGGACTACTGTCACTTGACTGCTGCCGTGAACTACTGTCACCCGACTGCCGCCATAGACTACTGTCACCTGACTACCGCCACGGACTACTGTCCCCTGACTGCTGCCATGGACTACTGTCACTTGACTGCCGCCATGGACTAATGTCCCCTGACCGCTGCCATGGACTACTGTCCCCTGACCGCTTCTATGGACTACTGTCCCCTGACCGCTTCTATGGACTACTGTCCGCTGACTGCCGCCATGGACTACTGTCACTTGACTGCTGCCATGGACTAATGTCCGCTGACTGCTGCCATGGACTACTGTCACCTGACTACCGCCATGGACTACTGTCACCTGATGACCGCCACGGACTACTGTCCCCTGACTGCTGCCATGGACTACTGTCCCCTGACTGCTGCCATGGACTACTGTCACTTGACTGCTGCCATGGACTACTGTCACCTGACTACCGCCATGGACTACTGTCACCTGATGACCGCCACGGACTACTGTCCCCTGACCGCTTCCATGGACTACTGTCCCCTGACTGCTGCCATGGACTACTGTCCCCTGACTGCTGCCATGGACTACTGTCACTTGACTGCTGCCATGGACTACTGTCACCTGATGACCGCCACAGACTACTGTCCCCTGACCGCTGCCATGGACTACTGTCCCCTGACTGCTGCCGTGGACTACTGTCACTTGACTGCTGCCGTGGACTACTGTCATCCGACTGCTGCCATGGACTACTGTCACCTGACTGCTGCCTTGGACTACTGTCCCCTGACTGCTGCCATGGACTACTGTCACCTGACTTCTGCGGCCACCATGACGATCACGTACCAGCTGGGCCACAGGAACCTGATGGACGTCTGCTTGCTAGACAGAAGAACACAGATAATGTCCTTTAATACATTCAAATGTAGGTTTTCTTGTCAAATAATCTGATATTATGTCTTGCCGTCGGAGAAAACGGTGCGTTAATGTGCGCCGAAGCCTTGGCGGATCACTTTAGATGAAAGTGCTTAGTCAAGTGTTCCCTCTTTAAAGAAGATCCATTATTCAAGCTGGGGAAAATGGATCCGTGAACATAAAGGGCCAACATGGTATGACTTATGGAACAGAAGAGGGATTCTCAAACTGTGCTACGGGTACCACTAGTGCTACGCCAAAGAATCACTGTTCCTATATGTTCAAACACAGTGTTACTGTTAAAACTGTGTGTAATGTTACACACAACATGAAATATACTTGTTGAATAAAACCGGAATGAATATCGGGACCTACTCAATACTGTATTTTACTGTTGGGCATCATGGTGGTACTTGGAGAGCCAAGTGTTTTCTGAGGTGCTACTTGGTGGGAAAACTTTGAGAGCCCCATTTCAATGTGAAATGTGGACTCGTCAGACCACAGAACACTTTTCCACTTTGCATCAGTCCATCTTAGATGAGCTTGGGCCCAGCGAAGCGTTTCTGGGTGTTGTTGATAAATGGCTTTGGCTTTAAATAGAGTTTTAACTTGTACTTACAGATGTAGCGACCAACTGTAGTTACTGACAGTGGTTTTCTAAAGTGTTCCTGAGCCCATGTGGTGATATCCTTTACACACTGATGTCGCTTGTTGATGCAGTACCGCCTGAGGGATCCAAGGTGCGTAATCTCATGGCTTACGTGCAGTGATTTCTCCAGATTCTCTGAACCTTTTGATGATATTACGGAGCCTAGATGATGAAATCCCTAAATTCCTTGCAATAGCTGGTTGAGAAATGTTGTTCTTAAACAATTTGCTCAGGCATTTGTTGACAAAGTGGTGAATGACTGAGCATTTCATGGAAGCTGCTTTTATACCCAATCATAGCACCCACCTGTTCCCAATTAGCCTGTTCACCTGAGGGATGTTCCAAATAAGTCTTTGATGAGCATTCCTCAACTTTCTCACCCTGTTTTGTCATAGATTGAAAAGGATTTGCAAATCATTGTGTTCTGTTTTTATATTTACCATTTACACGACGTGACAACTTCACTGATTTGGGGCTTTGTAACTTGTTTGCTTCAGACGCAGTCATTTGTTCACCTTGTTCGGGGAACTCATGGTGTTCATCAAGGTTCCTTTTTAGGTCCTGTCTTTTTCACCATTTGAGCTATTTCCTGGGAGTTCAGTTCCAAAAACTCGTCAGGGTCATTTTTGCAGCAGATTCTTAAAAACATTAGTTTGCGGTCAAAGAGAAGATCTTTGACTGGCTTCTAAAAAACGAAGACCAAAATCAAATGTCTACTGTAGATGACATTGGCTACATCAAATATACCAAGTCAAATTAATAATGAGGTCTATTCAGGTGTACTGGAGAGGAGGCTACGCCGGATAGTCGAACCTCGGATTCAGGAGGAACAGTGTGGTTTTGGTCCTGGTCGTGGAACTGTGGACCAGCTCTATACTCTGGGCAGGGTCCTTGAGGGTGCATGGGAGTTTGCCCAACCAGTCTACATGTGCTTTGTGGACTTGGAGAAGGCATTCGACCGTGTCCCTCGGGAAGTCCTGTGGGGAGTACTCAGTATGGGGTATCGGACTGTCTGATTTTGGCGGTCCGCTCCCTGTATGATCAGTGTCAGAGCTTGGTCCGCATTGCCGGCAGTAAGTCTGTTCATAACTTTTATGGACAGAATTTCTAAGCGCAGTCAAGGCGTTGAGGGGATCCGGTTTGGTGGCTGCAGGATTAGGTCTCTGCTTTTTGCAGATGATGTGGTCCTGATGGCTTCATCTGGCCAGGATCTTCAGCTCTCGCTGGATCGGTTCGCAGCCGAGTGTGAAGCGACTGGGATGAGAATCAGCACCTCCAAGTCCGAGTCCATGGTTCTCGCCCGGAAAAGGGTGGAATGCCATCTTCGGGTTGGGGAGGAGACCCTGCCCCAAGTGGAGGAGTTCAAGTACCTCGGAGTCTTGTTCAGGAGTGAGGGAAGAGTGGATCGTGAGATCGACAGGCGGATCGGTGCGGCATCTTCAGTAATGCGGACGCTGTATCGATCCGTTGTGGTGAAGAAGGAGCTGAGCCGGAAGGCAAAGCTCTCAATTTACCGGTCGATCTACGTTCCCATCCTCACCTATGGTCATGAGCTTTGGGTTATGACCGAAAAGACAAGATCACGGGTACAAGCGGCCGAAATGAGTTTCATCCGCCGGGTGGCAGGGCTCTCCCTTAGAGATAGGGTGAGAAGCTCTGTCATCCGGGGGGAGCTCAAAGTAAAGCCGCTGCACCTCCACATCGAGAGGAGCCAGATGAGGTGGTTCGGGCATCTGGTCAGGATGCCACCCGATCGCCTCCCTCGGGAGGTGTTTAGGGCACGTCCGACCGGTAGGAGGCCACGGGGAAGACCCAGGACACGTTGGGAAGACTATGTCTCCCGGCTGGCCTGGGAACGCCTCGGGATCCCCCGGGAGGAGCTGGACGAAGTGGCTGGGGAAAGGGAAGTCTGGGCTTCCCTGCTTAGGCTGCTGCCCCCGCGACCCGACCTCGGATAAGCGGAAGAAGATGGATGGATGGATGGAAATTAATAATGAAGGGAGAAGTCCAGCTCCCCAGTCCTTAGCTTTCTTCTTCCAATTTAGTTGAAAATAGGCTGAGAGGCATAGTAAGAGGTTTTAGGGTAGGATTCCATTTGGAAGTTCAGCCAAGGCCGGTGTAGAGCAGAAAAAAAAGGTGGAGCTTTGGACAGGAAGTGCCAATGACACAACGATCAAATAAATGACACAAGTGTTCAAAGTTCAACCACCTTCATTGGCGGGTGAGGTCACCGGGAATAGGATTACTGTTACTTTGGCAGCAGCAGGCTGTTGGTCTGCCCACGATGTGTGTCCTAATGTACAGACAGCCGCTGAGTCAACAAAGCCCGTGTTTGGAGTCAACCTTTAAAAGTCACGACCTTAGCAAAAGGTGCGGGAGAGCTGATGTGTTTCCTATACACCGCGGCTTCCTAAAGTTCAGACATGGCATTAGCAGTGGTTGATCAGCGTGCCTGACAAAAACACAATGATGATTAACTACACCTCCCAATATTTTCCCCGTGGTCGTTCTTTACGGGGTGGCCTCCGTCGGGATTGTTTATGCCCTGCAAGGAAGTGGAATCCTGACGCGATGACCAAAGAGCGCTGCTGAAAGTTTCACCTGGAACACAGACGGTCGTCCATTACGGACCTAACCAAGTGGAAAAGCCCCACTTTGTCTGCTTTGAAGTCCACCCCAAGGGAACGCGAGCACTTGTTCTCTTCTACGTGGCCTTTGTAATTCTCCTCAATCCTGTCGTCGGTACAGCAAAGGAGAGCTGATCTGTGACCCAGATCTGTGGCAATAAGCCATAGATCTGCGTTAGGATAAGAATGGTAATAAGCAAGCCGGGGAGTCACATTGTTCACTCTGGTGTGAAGACAAAGCCCCACGGGCAAAAACCCTGTTGGAAAGGCCGAAGATAGAGACGTCAGGGAAGTGACGTGACACAAATTTGTTTCATTTTTACTTTTCTCTCTCATCCACAACCTTAGATATCAAAGCAATTGCTACTAAGATCATGTCATCGACATTTAAAACACTGAACTGCACATACTTGGTCTTGAATGCCAAAAGTATGTCATCACACCCAAAATGTAATCACTTCTTCCTTAAGCCAGTTCTCACATTTCCAGAAAGTTTCATTAAAATCTGCCCATTAATAATAGAGATATGTTGCTAACTATCAAGCTAAGTAACTAACGTATTTTTCGAACTATAAGACGCTAATTTTTTTCTAGGCTTTACACCCTGCAGCTTATAAAACATCCATCCATCCATCCATCTTCTTCCCTTATCCGAGGATTAGGTCGCGGGGGCGGCAGCCTAAGCAGAGAAGCCCAGACTTCCCTCTCCCTAGCCACTTCGTCCAGCTCCTCCCGGGGGATCCCGAGGCGTTCCCAGGCCAGCCGGGAGACAAAGTCTTCCCAACGTGTCCTGGGTCTTCCCCGTGGCCTCCGACCGGTTGAACGTGCCCTAAACACCTCCCTAGGGAGGCGTTCGGGTGGCATCCTGACCAGATGCCTGAACCACCTCATCTGGCTCCTCTCCATGTGGAGGAGCAGCGGCTTTACTTTGAGTTCCTCCCGGATGGCAGAGCTTCTTACCCTATCTCTAAGGGAGAGACCCGCCACCCGGCGGAGGAAACTCATTTGGGCCGCTTGTACCCGTGATCTTGTCCTTTCGGTCATAACCCAAAGCTCATGACCATAGGTGAGGATGGGAACGTAGATCGACCGGTAAATTGAGAGCTTTGCCTTCCGGCTCAGCTCCTTCTTCACCACAACGGATCGATACAGCGTCCGCATTACTGAAGACGCCGCACCGATCCGCCTGTCGATCTCACCATCCACTCTTCCCTCACTCGTGAACAAGACTCCGAGGTACTTGAACTCCTCCACTTGGGGCAAGATCTCCTCCCCAACCCGGAGATGGCACTCCACCCTTTTCCGGGCGAGAACCATGGACTCGGACTTGGAGGTGCTGATTCTCATCCCAGTCGCTTCACACTCGGCTGCGAACCGATCCAGCGAGAGCTGAAGATCCTGGCCAGATGAAGCCATCAGGACCACATCATCTGCAAAAAGCAGAGACCTAATCCTGCACCCACCAAACCGGATCCCCTCAACGCCTTGACTGCACCTAGAAATTCTGTCCATAAAAGTTATGAACAGACTTACTGCCGGCAATGCGGACCAAGCTCTGACACTGATCATACAGGGACCGCCAAAATCAGACAGTCCGATACCCCATACTCTCTGAGCACTCCCCACAGGACTTCCCGAGGGACACGGTCGAATGCCTTCTCCAAGTCCACAAAGCACATGTAGACTGGTTGGGCAAACTCCCATGCACCCTCAAGGATCCTGCCGAGAGTATAGAGCTGGTCCACAGTTCCACGGCCAGGACGAAAACCACACTGTTCCTCCTGAATCCGAGGTTCGACTGTCCGGCGTAGCCTCCTCTCCAGTACACCTGAATAGACCTCATTATTAATTTGGTGTTGATTCTCATCCCAGTCGCTTCACACTCGGCTGCGAACCGATCCAGCGAGAGCTGAAGATCCTGGCCAGATGAAGCCATCAGGACCACATCATCTGCAAAAAGCAGAGACCTAATCCTGCAGCCACCAAACCGGATCCCCTCAACGCCTTGACTGCGCCTAGAAATTCTGTCTTATAAAACAGTGCGGCTAATTTATGGATTTTTCTTCGCAAACGGCCGTAATGTTTTGTATTCAACAAATACTGTTCAACACCGACAGTGACACTAAAAAGGTGTGTCATTGTTTGAGTTATAGCGCCATCATTTGGACGAGTACGCTCACCGCAGGTGCTGTAGGTTGAACATGTACTTCCTGTTTCGTCCCTTGAACCGGAAGTATATTGCGTTTCGCCTACTATTCGTCCGTAGCGTAAGTTTTGCAATATAACTAAAACCATTCATACTTACGAAACCATCCCGTGTGTGATGTCCGCAGGAGTAATCAAGCTAATGACGTTAGCATTAGCGAATATGCTAACACGTTTACAAGTGTCTATGTTATCAACTTAAAATGGCATTCTTTTTGTATTGTTTCAGTTTCGTAAAATCACCAAAAACGTCACCGTGGAGTTATTGAGTCTGTTTAGCTGATTGGAGAGCTCACTTCCGCAGCAAGTGGGTCCATGATGATGACTTCTGTTTTGTTTGATCCGCCGTTTTACTGCCGTGTTACAGGCACCGTTTGGAATTGATTAAGGTATGTAAATAAACATTTCCAAAAATCTTTACTACCTGTATGTATATATATATATATATATATATATATATATATATATATATATATATATATATATATATATATATATATATATATATATATATTTGTGTGTGTGCAGTATATTATATGGTACATACATACTGTACATAAACATATACATACATTATATATATATATATACATATATATATATATATATAATGTGTATTAGAGATGCGCGGTTTGCGGACACAACCGCGGAGTCCGCGGATTATCCGCGGATCGGGCGGTTGAAATAAAAAAAAATTAGATTTTATCCGCGGGTCGGGTCGGGCGGTTGAAATTAAAAAAAATTAGATTTTAAATAGATTCCGGCGGGTGGCAGTTAAACCAATTGGTAAATATATATACATAGTTAAATGTTGTTACCCACATACGAAAAACGAGCAGGCACCTGCAGCATATGCCACAACAGAAGAAAAAAAAAAAAAAGAGATGGACACTTTTACGGAGCGGAGAAGGGACGCCTCGCCGGGGTCCGGGACCGAGGCCCCTTCCCCCGAGAGGGCCCCACCGGGAGCCGTAGCTGAGGCGATCCGCGAGAAGGGCCCGACGCACGTCCAGGGTCACCACCGCGCCCACCGCACCGACACCCCGCCTCCTCCGCCTTCGCCGCGGCCGGCGTCATGCGCAGCAGGTAAGCAGCTTACCTGCCCGCCACCCCCGTGGCCGGGGGCTCGTAACAGGGGTCACTCCGCGCGCTCCGCCCGCGCAGCTTACCTGCCCGCCACCTCTGTTGCCGGGGGGCGCGTAACAGGGGTCACTCCGCGCGCAGTGCGCTCACGAAAGGGGTGGGGCTCACCCTGGTTGATATAGACAGCAGGACAGTGGCTAAGGAACCCGCTAAGGAGTGTGTAACAACCCACCTGCCGAATCAACTAGCCCTGAAAATGGATGGCGCTGGAGCGTCGGGCCCATACCCGGCCGTCGCCGGCAGCGAGAGCCGCGAGGGCTAGGCCGCGACGAGTAGGATGGCCGCCGCGGTGCGCGCTGAAGCCTCGGGCGCGAGCCCGGGTGGAGCCGCCGCGGGTGCGAGGGACATCGCACCCCCACGCGCTTGGAGGTGCGCTCAGCGCGGCTCCCATATGATTGCGCACTGGTGTGCGTCTGGGCCGTGACAGCGTGGCACACATTGAATGTCTGTACTGCATTGGATCAGTCTCCTTTCTTTAACAGGCAAAAGCTTTATAACCTCACTAATGCCTTGCATCGTCTATATTAGATATATAACAATGGGCGGGTGGCGGATGGCGGGCGGGTGCGGTTTTGATTAAATATTAAATCGGGTTGATGGCGGATGGTTGACGACTTTCTGATGCGGTTGCGGATGAAATAATTGCCTATCCGCGCATCTCTAATATGTATATATATATATATATATATATATATATATATATATATGTATATATATATATATATATATATATATATATACATACATATGTGTGTGGCTTAGGGTCCAGTGCGGCTAACATATGCAAAAATGTCTATTTCTTCTAAAATTTGGTGGGTGCGGCTTGAATACAAAAAATTACAGTACGTAACAAACAAACACAGATGGGAATCTTACAACTCACGGATCCATTCAAATCCGATTCTTGGATGACAATTGGATCCAGAATCAAGTCTCGATTTAACCTAATTTTCACCAAATATTTGGTATATACCGTATTTTCCGCACCATAAGCCGCCCTGGGTTAAAAGCCGCGCCTTCAATGAACGGCATATTTCAAAACTTTGTCCACCTATAAGCCGCCCCGTGTTATAAGCCGCATCTAACTGCGCTAAAGGAATGTCAAAAAAACAGTCGGATAGGTCAGTCAAACTTTAATAATATATTAAAAACCAGCGTGATGTGGGCGCGCATGGAGTCGTATATCAACATGGACGGAGCTGCGTGAAAAAAGCCACCCGGCCTCTTCGCGTAAACTTCCCTTAACCACTCGCTCATCTTTTCTTCATCCATCCATCCCTTCGAGTTAGCTTTTATGATGACGCCGGCTGGAAAGGTCTCTTTTGGCAAGGTCTTCCTTTTGAATATCACCATGGGTGGAAGTTTCTGGCCATTAGCATGGCAAGCTAGAACCACAGTGAAGGATGACTTCTCATTCCCTGTGGTGCGAATATTCACCGTACGTGCTCCCGTTGTATCCACAGTGCGGTTCACAGGAATATCAAAAGTCAGTGGAACCTCGTCCATGTTGATAATGTTCTCTGGCCGGATCTTTTTTTCAGCTATCTTGTTTTTACAATATGCACGGAAAGTAGCCAGCTTTTCTTGAAAGTCTTTAGGCAGTTGCTGTGAAATAGTAGTCCGTGTGCGGATGGAGAGATTGCGTCTTTTCATGAACCGGAAACCTGTCGCTTAGTAGGAGCCATTTTGTGGTCTTTACAGATGTAAACACACAAAGGAAATGAAACGTAATATCCGCGCGCTTCTTCTTCTTCTACGCGGGCGGGTGGTTGCTTACAGTAGAAGAAGAAGCGCTTCCTGTTCTATGGGAGCGGGTGCTTACCTTGGCGGTTGCTTGCGTAGAAGAAGAAGCACTTCCTCTTCTACGGGGAAAAAAGATGGCGGCTGTTTACCGTAGTTGCGAGACCGAAACTTTATGAAAATGAATCTTAATATTAATCCATATATAAAGCGCACCGGGTTATAAGCCGCACTGTCAGCTTTTGAGTAAATTTGTGGTTTTTAGGTGCGGCTAATAGTGCGGAAAATACGGTAAATGATAATAAAACCATGTCAAAAAAGGTGACATTTTAAAGACCTTTGAAAATGATGAATGGATTTAGAATCGGAATAACAAGAATTGCGGTTCAGATGTGAGTACATTTTTTGGAGCGTTCTACTGTATCTAACCCCAGTGAATACACAACTTCCTGGCAGCTAATGTGAGAACGGTAAAATGTCCCAATACCAAGTGGAAAACACACTTCTTTCAGAAAATGTGTTCTGAATTAGGGAATGGTTTGTTTATTTATTATTTGTTTTATGCCGCCTATTCTGATATCGATCTTTCATGAGTGAAATGGGCCGATACAGATTGCATTTATGAACTGTCAACGTTTCAATGTCTTCATGGCAAATCATATTGACAGTTCAACTACGTCAACACCAGTGACGTGCGGTGAGGTTGATGGCTGGTGAGGCACTGACTTCATCACAGTCAGATTTACAAACATATGAACCCTAAAGAGTATCTTATTCACCATTTGATTGGCAGCAGTTAACGGGTTATGTTTAAAAGCTCATACCAGCATTCTTCCCTGCTTGGCACTCAGCATCAAGGCTTGGAATTGGGGGTTAAATCACCAAAAATGATTCCCGGGCGCGGCGCCTCTGCTGCCCACTGCTCCCCTCCCCTCCCAGGGGGTGAACAAGGAGATGGGTCAAATGCAGAGGACAAATTTCATTACACCTAGTGTGTGTGTGACAATCATTGCTACTTTAACTTAACTTTAACTTTACACATACAAACTGTAGCACACAAAAAAAGCACATTTAATAAAAAAACCATTATGGTCTTACCTTTACTTATAAATGAAGTCCATGAGCCACTGTTGTGCTGGATTAATGCACCCCCCTGACGGGAGTGTTATATCAACTAAAGCCCTCACTTCAACTTTCCACGTGCAAGATTGAATCTATTTAAAAAAGTGTAACCGAGGGTTTATAAATGTGGCCTATACTGTATGAAACTACAAAATAACAAACACGGAGGCTCCAGTTTACACGAGGACCACTTTATTTACCTTCTTTCAAAAACTTCCGCTCCACTCCAACGTGTCAAAATTCCGCTCTCAGCGCCTTCAAAATAAGAGCTCGAGGCATATACTGCATAACAGCGCATAACAGGAACTTAACATCACAAAGAGGAAAGCCCATGAAAATAGGTTACAAAAGTTATTTAATAAGAAGCCAAAAAGTGCAAAAACAATAATGTTCGTGTTGGAGGAGTTGTGAATTAGATACACTAATGTTGTGGCCCTGCAGTCATTCACAACTCCTCCAACACAAACATTATGTTTGCACTTTTTGGCTTCTTATGAAATAACTTTTTTAAATAGATTCAATCTTGCACGTGGAAAGTTTAAGTGTGGGCTTTAGTTGATATAACAATTCTACGGCGGGGGTGCAGGAGGCGAGCCTCAGCCAGTGCGTCTTTTGCAGCCGTTTTATGATCGCTCAGCACAAATACTTTACACACATACAGTTGTTGACAAAATACACTGTACATTATATACCTCAGCTAACTAAACTATGGAAAGGTATAATACAATTCATATAGCAATACAGTCTCACTGCACAGCAGGCCAGCAGTTAGCCGAGTCCATCCATGTTGAGGCACTGAGTGACGTGCCTCGACTGGCTGCTGTTCACCGCACCGTCTCTTCTCAGTATTTGAACGGCAAATGTGAAAATTCAGCGATTTTGAATGAAAATAATCTAAAATTGGTGAAGTTAAATGGAAAATAACTTTATAGTATAATCACTGGATACATTTAACAATTTAATATATATTTTTTTCTTTTTAAATGTTTTTTCTTTCCATGATGGCAGGTGAGGCGGGGCCTCACCTGCCTCTAGTGACCGCACGTCACTGGTCAACACATTATTTCAACTACTTCCTTATTCTTCTATTACATTGAGCAATGCAAAGTCTATAGTAAAGCTACTATATACTAAAGGCAGTGCTTGCCGTGAGTGTGTGTGTGTGTGTGTGTGTGTGTGTGGTAGTGATTTGAGTGCATGTTTGCACACGCAACAGCGTCTTCTTCTAGCTGGTTGCAACTCTGTAGATGAAACTTTACTTAATAAAAGCACCCTGATGTTATTTATGACATTAAAAGAGGTCATATTCTGATTTTTTTTCTACATGTAAAAGACTTCCCTGTGGTCTACAAAACATGTCACGGTGGCTCTTAAGTCCAAATGGAGCATAGATTCTGTTTTACAGACCATCTTCCAGCCACTTTATGACCGTCTCTTCAGATTGTGCAGTCTGTTTACGTGCCGAAGTCCTCCTCCAGGCCAAGCCTCCCTCGGACTGCACCTTCACCACGTTTTAGAGCTTCCATATCTAGTCTGCTGACAGATTTGAGATAGAGGTTTTAGGGTAGGATTCCATTTGGAAGTTCAGCCAAGGCCGGTGTGGAGCAGGAAAAAAGGTGGAGCTTTGGACAGGAAGTGCCAATGACACAACGATCAAATAAATGACACAAGTGTTCAAAGTTCAACAACCTTCATTGACGCATGACGTCACCGGGAATAGGATTACTGTTACTTTGGCAACAGCAGGCTGATGGTCTGCCCACGATGTGTGTCCTAATGTACAGAGTGCCGTCTCCGGGTTGGGGAGGAGATCTTGCCCCAAGTGGAGGAGTTCAAGTACCTCGGAGTCTTGTTCACGAGTGAGGGAAGAGTGGATCGTGAGATCGACAGGTGGATCGGCGCGGCGTCTTCAGTAATGCGGACGCTAGAGATGCACGGATAGGCAATTATTTCATCCGCAACCGCATCAGAAAGTCGTCAACCATCCGCAATCCACCCGATCTAACATTTGATCAGAACCGCACCCGCCCGCCATCCGCCCGCACCCGCCCGTTGTTATATATCTAATATAGACGATGCAAGGCATTAGTGAGGTTATAAAGCTTTTGCCTGTTAAAGAAAAGAGACTGATCCAATGCAGCATTCGCGTCCCACGCTGTCACGACCCAGACGCACACCAGTGCGCAATCATATGGGAGCCGCGCTGAGCGCACCTCCAGGCGCGTCTCGCTGCCGGCGACGGCCGGGTATGGGCCCGACGCTCCAGCGCCATCCATTTTCAGGGCCAGTTGATTCGGCAGGTGGGTTGTTACACACTCCTTAGCGGGTTCCAACTTCCATGGCCACCGTCCTAGCTGCTGTCTATATCAACCAGGGTGAGCCCCACCCCTTTCGTGAGCGCACTGCGCGCGGAGTGACCCCTGTTACGCGCCCCCGGCAACAGGGGTGGCGGGCAGGTAAGCTGCTTATCTGCTGCGCGTGACGCCGGCCGCGGCGAAGGCGGACGAGGCGGGGTGTTGATGCGGTGGGCGCGGTGGTGACCCTGGATGTGCGTCGGACCCTTCTCGCGGATCGCCTCAGCTACGGCTCCCGGTGGGGCCCTCTCGGGGGAAGGGGCCTCGGTCCCGGACCCTGGCGAGGCGTCGGGGGCCTTCTCCGCTCCGTAAAAGTGTCCATCTCTTTTTCTTTTTTTCTTCTGTTGTGGCATATGCTGCAGGTGCCTGCTCGTTTTTCGTATGTGGGTAACAACATTTAACTATGTATATATATTTCCGAATTGGTTTAACTGCCACCCGCCTGAATCTATTTAAAATCTAATTTTTTTAAATTTCAATCGCCCGACCCGACCCGACCCGCTGATAAAATCTAATTTTTTTAAATTTCATCCGCCCGATTCGCGGATAATCCGCGGACTCCGCGGTTGTGCCCGCAAACCGCGCATCTCTAGCGGACGCTGTATCGATCTGTTGTGGTGAAGAAGGAGCTGAGCCGGAAGGCAAAGCTCTCAATTTACCGGTCGATCTACGTTCCCATCCTCACCTATGGTCATGAGCTTTGGGTCATGACCGAAAGGACAAGATCACGGGTACAAGCGGCCCAAATGAGTTTCCTCCGCCAGGTGGTGGGTCTCTCCCTTAGAGATAGGGTGAGAAGCTCTGTCATCCGGGGGGAGCTCAAAGTAAAGCCGCTGCTCCTCCACATGGAGAGGAGCCAGATGAGGTGGTTCGGGCATCTGGTCAGGATGCCACCCGAACGCCTCCCTAGGGAGGTGTTTAGGGCACGTCCGACCGGCAGGAGGCCATGGGGAAGACCCAGGCACTTTGGGAAGACTATGTCTCCCGGCTGGTCTCGGAACGCCTCGGGATCCCCCGGGAAGAGCTGGACCAAGTGGCTGGGGAGAGGGAAGTCTGGGCTTCTCTGCTTAGGCTGCTGCCCCCGTGACCCGACCTTGGATAAGCGGAAGAACATGGATGGATCCGAGGTACTTGAACTCCTCCATATTTACTTCGGATCATTCGGACAAAATGCAAACTCGTGCTTCATCCGTTTCCTTATTGGCCCAAGTCTCTTATGTTGCAAGGCAATAGAATTCCAGACAGAATCAGGTCCAGGTGAGACAGCAGACCTGCATGTGGCACGAGTGACTCAAGTATGAGTACAGGTCATGTGTTTGCTGCAATGAGGAGTCACGCACCAGGAATGTTTCAGCATGCGCTGCAGAACTGGGCGATAAGAGATAGTCCATCCGACGAAACCAAGTTGAACTCATGGTCACGGTAACCTGACCATAATCCCCGCCCCCCCCCTCGCACGTACCCACGGTGACCCACCCTTTCCCTTTTCTCTCCCACAGAATGTGTACAATGACTACATCCCAGTTCGCTAATCAGCGCCTTGGGTCTGTGTTTACACCGTGGCCTCAATAAATAGCACCCCCGAGAGCGCCGGTTCCCACCGAGGTTTTTGCAGAAAATAATCAAATAGCCAGCATTCCTTCACCAAATATATTGTGGTGGGCTCACAGTGCTGGCACTAATGGAAGGGAAAACAACATGCGGGGCCCTGAATGCACCACACTGTGAGAAACAATGACCATTGAACTGTCCCACTGATTTTCCAGCACCTTTCAGATCTGCCACTGAAATCTATTTGTGCCCGACTCGCAATCCCTCCTCCCCCGGACGTGATGGAGAAGTGAAAGGAGCTCAGTTGGTATGTGCGGCGGCAGGAGAATACTTGTTCATTTGCTACATTTCAACGCAGAAAGTGCCGGCGGCGATGAAAGACAAGAGGCTGGTGCTCTTTTACTTGCACGGTCAGGGGTAATTTACTGTTGTCAGTGGAATAATGACTTGATCATTTCCTTTCATGCTCTACCTAATTTGCAGGTAAAGCACACATCAATTATTTACTTGGTTTGAAATCACCCTGTACAGAATACACTTGGCAATTACCGTAATACAGTACACTTTTAGACTTGCTACCGTCACACTGTAGCTGTCGACCCTCCTGGTTTCCCTGGGAGACGTACTTTCCTGGTACATCCCGTTTGAATAGTACAAAAACCCACAAATTAGTGAAGTTGTCACATTGTGTAAATCAGGGGTGCTCATTACGTCGATCACGAGCTACCGGTCGATCTCGGAGGGTGTGTCAGTCGATCAAATTACCGACTGGAAGGCGAGAAACACTTTATTTCAAACAGACTCTGGCGCCGTACCTGTCGTCAAAACTCCAAAGACCGACTGCACAGTTGCACAATAAAAGCTCTGCTTCATCCTGCCTGCGCTACCAACATAAGAGTCTCAGAAAGCTGGCGTGCACAAGCTAGCAAGCTACGGAGTTTGCCGACAATGTATTTCTTGTAAAGTGTATACAAAGGAGTACGGAAGCTGGACAAATAAGATGCCAAAAACCAACCACTTTCATGTGGTATTGGACAGAAAGGAGGACTTTTTTTTCTCCTCCATTCGAAAATGCGGACATTATCATCACCACTGTCTGATTCCTATCAATGCAAGTCATCAGAATCAGGTAATACACCAACTTATATTCTTGTCTTCATGAAAGAAAGGAATCTATATGTGTTAAACATGCTTGTATTATCTTTAAACACCTTTAACTTGTTAACAATATTAACTATATGTGTTAAACATGCTTGTATTATCTTTAAACACCTTTAAGTTGTTAACAATATGTGTTAAACATGCTTGTTTTATCTTTAAACACCTTTAAGTTGTTAACAATATTAACTATATGTGTTAAACATGCTTGTATTATCTTTAACCACCTTTAACTTGTTAACAATATTAACTATATGTGTTATACATGCTTGTATTATCTTTAACCACCTTTAAGTTGTTAACAATATTAACTATATGTGTTAAACATGCTTGTATTATCTTTAAACACCTTTAAGTTGTTAACAATATTAACTATATGTGTTAAACATGCTTGTTTTATCTTTAACCACCTTCAAGTTGTTAACAATATTAACTATTTGTGTTAAACATGCTTGTATTATTTTTAAACACCTTTAACTTGTTAACAATATTAACTATATGTGTTAAACATGCTTGTATTATCTTTAAACACCTTTAACTTGTTAACAATATTAACTATATGTGTTAAACATGCTTGTTTTATCTTTAAACACCTTTAACTTGTTAACAATATTAACTATTTGTGTTAAACATGCTTGTATTATTTTTAACCACCTTTAACTTGTTAACAATATTAACTATATGTGTTAAACATGCTTGCATTATCTTTAAACACCTTTAACTTGTTAACAATATTAACTATATGTATTAAACATACTTGTATTATCTTTAAACACCTTTAACTTGTTAACAATATTAACTATATGTGTTAAACATGTTTGTATTATCTTTAAACACTTTTAACTTATTAACAATATTAACTATATGTGTTAAACATGCTTGCATTATCTTTAAACACCTTTAACTTGTTAACAATATTAACTATATGTGTTAAACATGCTTGCATTATCTTTAAACACCTTTTTCTTGTTAACAATATTAACTATATGTATTAAACATACTTGTATTATCTTTAAACACCTTTAACTTGTTAACAATATTAACTATATGTGTTAAACATGCTTGCATTATCTTTAAACACCTTTATCTTGTTAACAATATTAACTATATGTATTAAACATACTTGTATTATCATTAAACACCTTTAATGTATTAACAATATTAACTATATGTGTTAAACATGCTTGCATTATCTTTAAACACCTTTTTCTTGTTAACAATATTAACTATATGTATTAAACATACTTGTATTATCATTAAACACCTTTAATGTATTAACAATATTAACTATATGTGTTAAGCATGCTTGCATTATCATTAAACACCTTTAACTTGTTAACAAAAACATATATTTCATAAATAAGTAAATATAAATTATATATATGAATGAGGTAGATCCCCACGACTTGATCAATTGAAAAGTAGCTCGCCTGCAAAAAAAGTGTGAGCACCCCTGGTGTAAATGGTAAATAAAAAGAGAATACAACAAATCATTTTCAACTTATATTCAATTGAATAGACTGCAAAGACAAGATATTTAACGTTCAAACTGACAAACTTTGTTATTCTTTGCAAATATTAGCTCATTGGGAATTTGATGCCTGCAACATGTTTCAAAAAAGCTGGCAAAAAAAGACTAAGATAGTTGAGGAATGCTCATCAAAGACTTATTTGGAACATCCCACAGGTGAACAGGCTAATTGGGAACAGGTGGGTGCCATGATTGGGTATAAAAGCAGCTTCCGTGAAATGCTCAGTCGTTCACAAACGAGGACGGGGCGAGGGTCACCACTTTGTCAACAAATGCCTGAGCAAATTGTTTAAGAACAACATTTCTCAACAAGGAATTTAGGGATTTCACCATCTACGCATCCAGCTCTATACTCTCGGC
This sequence comes from Nerophis lumbriciformis, assembly GCF_033978685.3. Lineage (NCBI taxonomy): Eukaryota > Metazoa > Chordata > Actinopteri > Syngnathiformes > Syngnathidae > Nerophis > Nerophis lumbriciformis. Next base: position 55,975,227 of record NC_084554.2, read on the forward strand.
AGGGTCCTTGAGGGTGCATGGGAGTTTGCCCAACCAGTCTACATGTGTTTTGTGGACTTGGAGAAGGCATTCGACCGTGTCCCTCGGGAAGTCCTGTGGGGAGTGCTCAGAGAGTATGGGGTATCGGACTGTCTGATTGTGGCAGTCCGCTCCCTGTATGATCAGTGCCAGAGCTTGGTCCGCATTGCCGGTAGTAAGTCGGACACGTTTCCAGTGAGGGTTGGACTCCGCCAAGGCTGCCCTTTGTCACCCATTCTGTTCATAACTTTTATGGACAGAATTTCCAGGCGCAGTCAAGGCGTTGAGGGGATCCGGTTTGGTGGCTGCAGGATTAGGTCTCTGCTTTTTGCAGATGATGTGGTCCTGATGGCTTCATCTGGCCAGGATCTTCAGCTCTCACTGGATCGGTTCGCAGCTGAGTGTGAAGCGACTGGGATGAGAATCAGCACCTCCAAGTCCGAGTCCATGGTTCTCGCCCGGAAAAGGGTGGAGTGCCATCTCCGGGTTGGGGAGGAGATCTTGCCCCAAGTGGAGGAGTTCAAGTACCTCGGAGTCTTGTTCACGAGTGAGGGAAGAGTGGATGGTGAGATCGACAGGCGGATCGGTGCGGCGTCTTCAGTAATGCGGACGCTGTATCGATCCGTTGTGGTGAAGAAGGAGCTGAGCCGGAAGGCAAAGCTCTCAATTTACCGGTCGATCTACGTTCCCATCCTCACCTATGGTCATGAGCTTTGGGTTATGACCGAAAGGACAAGATCACGGGTACAAGCGGCCGAAATGAGTTTCCTCCGCCGGGTGGCGGGTCTCTCCCTTAGAGATAGGGTGAGAAGCTCTGCCATCCGGGGGGAGCTCAAAGTAAAGCCGCTGCTCCTCCACATGGAGAGGAGCCAGATGAGGTGGTTCGGGCATCTGGTCAGGATGCCACCCGAACGCCTCCCTAGGGAGGTGTTTAGGGCACGTCCGACCGGTAGGAGGCCGCGGGGAAGACGCAGGACACGTTGGGAAGACTATGTCTCCCGGCTGGCCTGTGAACACCTCGGGATCCCCCGGGAGGAGCTGGACGAAGTGGCTGGGGAGAGGGAAGTCTGGGCTTCCCTGCTTAGGCTGCTGCCCCCGCGACCCGACCTCGGATAAGCGGAAGAAGATGGATGGATGGATGGATGATTAAAAATGTAATTGTGGTGAACAGGACGTCAGCACAAAGTGCGCCCTTGAATTATGTCGTATTTGGTGAGAGACCCCAAACAAAGACTGGTATTTGTGTTCGGGTGTGGCAAGAATCCCAAATCCTTCATCATACTGGAAGTGGGCAATATTGATTCCCCTCCCAATGTATCAGCGCACCCACGGTTCGGCGTGTTCTGAATGCGAGCCGGCAAACCAATCCACGGAGCTCCACGGCCAAAGTGGACAAGAGCCTCCTGACTGATTGCCGTGTCGGCTGAGCCGCTAAACACACACACACACACCCTCTCATGGGGAGGAGGCCACTCTTCATCTTCAAGGTCAAGAGCCAGGTTGTTGACTGATGGACGTGACACCACGCAGCCCAGAGTCTACACATGTTGATCTGTCCCCAGACGGGGCCCCCGCGAGTCCACATTAAAGCCTGACTGAATTCCAATGAGAGAGACCTGGTTGTTCACCACATTTCTGCAGGCTGGACCTTGTAATCCAAACCCCGGCCGATGATTATCTCTCCTCCCTGCGAGCGCCGACTCAATTCTGATTTATGATTTGAATGAATATCGATTCTGCCCGGGACCTCTTTTTTCTTCCCCCGTCCTCTCCCACTCTCCATCCATTTCTCCTTTTAACAAAAGACTGAATGATATATGTGCATTGATTTCCAATCAATTATTTTTATTTCCATTTTATTTAAGCCCAGGACAAATTTCACTGGCCCCCGCAGAGGGCGATGCATCTCTATCAGTAGTGATGTACCTCATTACTAACTGGCCTACTGATAGTTAAGCGGGGAAATAATGAGCCCAGGTTTATTTCAGAATCTGTCATGGCTGCATAAACATTGTCGGGCAATAAATTTGTCGCCGCCGCCTTTATGTGACACTCATAAACAAAGATGCTAAATGAACATGTCAGCTCATTTTCAACCCAATCTCATACGTTAACCCTTTATGGGCGACTGATTGGAAAACCAGGACACTCATGCCAACCCTGGCCCATTTTGCAGTACAAGATAGCATAATAGTGTGAGAGTCCAGTCCATAGTGGATCTAACATAATAGTGTGAGAGTCCAGTCCATAGTGGATCTAACATAATAGTGTGAGAGTCCAGTCCATAGTGGATCTAACATAATAGTAAGAGTCCAGTCCATAGTGGATCTAACATAATAGTGTGAGAGTCCAGTCCATAGTGGATCTAACATATTAGTGTGAGAGTCCAGTCCATAGTGGATCTAACATAATAGTGAGAGTCCAGTCCATAGTGGATCTAACATAATCGTGAGAGTCCAGTCCATAGTGGATCTAACATAATAGTGTGAGAGTCCAGTCCATAGTGGATCTAACATAATAGTGGAAGTCCAGTCCATAGTGGATCTAACATAATAGTGTGAGAGTCCAGTCCATAGTGGATCTAACATAATAGAGTCCAGTCCATAGTGGATCTAACATAATAGAGTCCAGTCCATAGTGGATCTAACATAATAGAGTCCAGTCCATAGTGGATCTAATATAATATTGTGAAAGTCCAGTCCATAGTGGATCTAACATAATAGTGACAGTCCAGTCCATAGTGGATCTAACATAATATTGTGAAAATCCAGTCCATAGTGGATCTAACATAATAGTGTGAGAGTCCAGTCCATCGTGGATCTAACATAATAGTGTGAGAGTCCAGTCCATAGTGGATCTAACATAATAGTGTGAGAGTCCAGTCCATAGTGGATCTAACATAATTGTGTGAGAGTCCAGTCCATAGTGGATCTAACATAATAGTGTGAGAGTCCAGTCCATAGTGGATCTAACATAATAGTGAGAGTCCAGTCCATCGTGGATCTAACATAATAGTGTGAGAGTCCAGTCCATGGTGGATCTAACATAATAGTGAGAGTCCAGTCCATAGTGGATCTAACATAATAGTGTGAGAGTCCAGTCCATAGTGGATCTAACATAATAGTGAGAGAGTCGAGTCCATAGTGGATCTAACATAATAGTGAGAGTCCAGTCCATAGTGGATCTAACATAATAGTGGAGAGTCCAGTCCATAGTGGATCTAACATAATAGTGGAGAGTCCAGTCCATAGTGGATCTAACATAATAGTGGAGAGTCCAGTCCATAGTGAATCTAACATAATATTGTGAAAATCCAGTCCATAGTGGATCTAACATAATAGTGGAGAGTCCAGTCCATAGTGGATCTAACATAATAGTGAGAGTCCAGTCCATAGTGGATCTAACATAATAGTGTGAGAGTCCAGTCCATAGTGGATCTAACATAATAGTGAGAGTGGTCCACCCTGGGTCCCGACCCTGGACAGTCAGCGCTTCATCTGTTGTGGGGAAAATTTCAGCTTCAGATAGCTAACCCTAATCTGCTCAGTGGCCTGCTCCTCACTGCTCCCCTCACCTCCCAGGGGGTGAACAAGGGTGATGGGTCAAATGCAGAGGACACATTTCACCACACCTAGTGTGTGTGTGTGTGTTACAATCATTGCTACTTTAACTTTAACAGATCTGATGGGCAATATGAGCCCATCAACACGGACCAAAGAGAATGCCGTGATCACGTGATGGCAATAATTAAAAAAAAAAGTAATGTCTGACCTTGTTTGTCCAACTGTAAAAGATGTCAATATTTTTAAGTTAAAGTTTTGTCGAGAGAAATTATTCAATTTTATTTTTTGTTTATTTACGATAAAGTGATCTACCTTCCAATTACAGTACAATGGTAAAGAAAAACATTTCTATATCTTAAATAGTTACTTACATTAATATGGTATATAATGATGACATTACATTATGAACATGGTATAGTTTCTATCAGGCATTTCTTCAGATTAAGAGCATGATGTAGACCAAAGCTGACTGCTTAAAGCCAATTATGTTTTAAAAGTCAATGATTGCATATTGTATTAAAGTGTGGCACCTTGACACAAGAATATGTTGACAGTCTAAAAGCAACATGTTTGCCTTCATTTTCGCAGTTTTCTAATTTTCTACCGATTGCCTCGTTGACTGAGGTCCTCAAATTACCCCAGCCGATGGTCCTGTAGCCCAGCGTTTCTCAAAGTGTGGGGAATAGAGACCTGACAGGTGGGGCGCGAGGAACGGGAGGAAATTTCACTTTCAATTTAAAAAAAAAATTATTATATTCTTAGATTATTTTTTTTACTATGCTTTCATTTTCTATACACACTGTAAATCACTTTGTGATTCTGTCTGTGAAATCTGCTATATAAATAAATGGAAATTACCGGTACTTATTTTTACTGTAGGCTTTATATTTCTCGGTACGAGCGAAAGTTTGACAGACATAGCAACAGTAACTAATGGGGGCGGGGCTAAGCGGAACAAACTTTCGCGCGGATGGGTAGCAGGCTAATGTGTGGATCACAATTACACAAATATATACATTTGTGACTCGCACCTCAAAGGTCGTCGAGCCAGAGCCAGCGCCTGCAGAGAAACGAAAATGTGACGGGCACACACTGTGTCATTCACCGGGAAGCACTCGCGTCAAGGCAGCTCAGCCCCGAACTCAATGAGGTTTTAACAGATGTTGTGAGCGCGGTCAATTTGATCAAAACACGACCACTGAAAGTGCGACTGTTCTCTGCACTGTGTGAGGAAATGGGAGCTGATCATACAGCCGTGCTGTTTCACAGTGAAGCAAGGTGGCTCTCCTGGGGGAAAGTGCTGTCACTTGCCCTGTCTTGCCAAATGCATAGCTCCTCCTTTTTTTTTTGCAAAGATTGCAAAGTGGCACTTTTATTGTATTTATTATTGAACTTGATGCAAGTTATTTGATTTATTATTGAACTTGATGCAAGTTATAACAATTTTTTTGATTTATTATTGAACTTGATGCAAGTTATAACACTTTTGTTTTATTTATTATTGAACTTGATGCAAGTTATAACACTTTTTTTGATTTATTATTGAACTTGATGCAAGTTATAACACTTTTTTTGATTTATTATTGAACTTGATGCAAGTTATAACACTTTTGTTTTATTTATTATTGAACTTGATGCAAGTTATAACACTTTTTTTGATTTATTATTGAACGTGATGCAAGTTATAACACTTTTTTTGATTTATTATTGAACTTGATGCAAGTTATAACACTTTTTTTGATTTATTATTGAACGTGATGCAAGTTATAACACTTTTTTTGATTTATTATTGAACTTGATGCAAGTTATTTGATTTATTATTGAACTTGATGCAAGTTATAACACTTTTATTTGATTTATTATTGAACTTGATGCAAGTTATAACACTTTTATTTGATTTATTATTGAACTTGATGCAAGTTATAACACTTTTTTTAATTATTGAACTTGATGCAAGTTATAACACTTTTGTTTTATTTATTATTGAACTTGATGCAAGTTATTTGATTTATTATTGAACTTGATGCAAGTTATAACACTTTGTTTGATTTATTATTGAACGTGATGCAAGTTATAACACTTTTTGATTTATTATTGAACTTGATGCAAGTTATAACACTTTTTTGATTTATTATTGAACTTGATGCAAAATATGACACTTTATTTATTTATTATTGAACTTGATGCAAGTTATAACACTTTTATTTGATTTATTATTGAACTTGATGCAAGTTATAACACTTTTTTTGATTTATTATTGAACGTGATGCAAGTTATAACACTTTTTTTGATTTATTATTGAACTTGATGCAAGTTATAACACTTTTTTTGATTTATTATTGAACGTGATGCAAGTTATAACACTTTTTTTGATTTATTATTGAACTTGATGCAAGTTATAACACTTTTTTTGATTTATTATTGAACGTGATGCAAGTTATAACACTTTTTTTTATTTATTATTGAACTTGATGCAAGTTATACCACAGCTGCACAGTTATTTTATTTATTATTGAACTTAATGTTATTTTATGTTATCGAGTTTGAATGTATACAACTTGATGTTCAATAAATTTGAAAATGTTAAAGCTTGGCATTAGCGCTCTGTTGGGGCGATGGGGCCAGGTGGGGCTTGAAAACTCCCCCTTGTCCAAAGTGGGGGATGACAAAAAAAGTTTGAGAACCACTGCTGTAGCCCAACCCGGTCTCTTCTCGGTCTTCTTGATTCTGATGTCTTTTAACAGCTCTCTGATACTGCCCGTTGTGGCAGAGAGGGTTTAATGGGAGAAACTGTTTCTGCGACATTTGGTGTACATTTCTAATCAATTAAAGGGACAGGACATACGTTTCATGGCCAAATAACCATAAAGTCGGGGGCAGAATGTTTCCTGATCGCAGGGCTTCAATCCATCGCTACTGGACTGTTTGGTTTGTCTGAGAAGAGGTTTCGCCTCTCATCAATGTAGACTTCATCAGTTCATGCTCATAGACTTAGACTGGTCACATCTAGTCTTAGACTTAGATTGGTCACATCTAGTCTTAGACTTAGATTGGTCACATCTAGTCTTAGACTTAGATTGGTCACATCTAGTCTTAGACTTAGATTGGTCACATCTAGTCTTAGACTTAGATTGGTCACATCTAGTCTTAGACTTATATTGGTCACGTCTAGTCTTAGACTGGTCAGATTTAGTCTTAGACTTCAATTGGTCAGATCTAATCTTAGACTTTGATTGGTCAAATCTAGTCTCAGACTTATATTGGTCACATCTAGTCTTAGATTGGTCACATCGAGTCTTAGACATAGATTGGTCACATCGAGTCTTAGACTTAGATTGGTCACATCTAGTCTTAGACTTAGATTGGTCACATCTAGTCTTAGACTGGTCAGATCTAGTCTTGGACTTAGATTGGTTAGATGTAGTCTTAGACTGGACAGCTCCAGTCTTAGATTGGTCACATCTAGTCTTGGACTTAGATTGGTCACATCTAGTCTTGGACTTAGATTGGTCACATCTAGTCTTAGACTGGTCGGATCTAGTCTTGGACATAGATTGGTTAGATGTAGTCTTAGACTTAGATTGGACAGCTCCAGTCTTAAATTGGTCACATCTAGTCTTGGACTTAGATTGGTCACATCTAGTCTTGGACTTAGATTGGTCACATCTAGTCTTAGACTGGTCAAATGTAGTCTTAGACTTAGATTGGACAGCTCCAGTCTTAGTTTGGTCACATCTAGTCTTGGACTTAGATTGGTCACATCTAGTCTTAGACTTAGATTGGTCACATCTAGTCTTAGACTTAGATTGGTCACATCTAGTCTTAGATTGGTCACATCTAGTCTTGGACTTAGATTGGTCACATCTAGTCTTGGACTTAGATTGGTCACATCTAGTCTTGGACTTAGATTAGTCACATCTAGTCTTGGACTTAGATTAGTCACATCTAGTCTTGGACTTAGATTGGTCACATCTAGTCTTGGACTTAGATTGGTCACATCTAGTCTTACACTTAGATTGGTCATATCGAGTCTTAGACTTAAATTGGTCACATCGAGTCTTAGACTTAGATTGGTCACATCTAGTCTTAGACTTAGATTGGTCACATCTAGTCTTAGATTGGTCACATCTAGTCTTGGACTTAGATTGGTCACATCTAGTCTTGGACTTAGATTGGTCACATCTAGTCTTGGACTTAGATTGGTCACATCTAGTCTTGGACTTAGATTAGTCACATCTAGTCTTGGACTTAGATTAGTCACATCTAGTCTTGGACTTAGATTGGTCACATCTAGTCTTGGACTTAGATTGGTCACATCTAGTCTTGGACTTAGATTGGTCACATCTAGTCTTGGACTTAGATTGGTCACATCTAGTCTTGGACTTAGATTGGCCATATCTAGTCTTGGACTTAGATTGGTCATATCTAGTCTTGGACTTAGATTGGTCACATCAAGTCTTGGACTTAGATTGGTCACATCAAGTCTTGGACTTAGATTGGCCATATCTAGTCTTGGACTTAGATTGGCCATATCTAGTCTTGGACTTAGATTGGTCACATCTAGTCTTAGACTTAAATTGGTCACATCTAGTCTTGGACTTAGATTAGTCACATCTAGTCTTGGACTTAGATTGGTCACATCTAGTCTTGGACTTAGATTGGTCACATCTAGTCTTGGACTTAGATTGGTCACATCTAGTCTTGGACTTAGATTGGCCATATCTAGTCTTGGACTTAGATTGACCACATCTAGTCTTGGACTTAGATTGGTCACATCAAGTCTTGGACTTAGATTGGCCATATCTAGTCTTGGACTTAGATTGGCCATATCTAGTCTTGGATTTAGATTGGCCATATCTAGTCTTGGACTTAGATTGGCCATATCTAGTCTTGGACTTAGATTGGCCATATCTAGTCTTGGACTTAGATTGACCACATCTAGTCTTGGACTTAGATTGGTCACATCAAGTCTTGGACTTAGATTGGCCATATCTAGTCTTGGACTTAGATTGGCCACATCTAGTCTTTGACTTAGATTGACCACATCTAGTCTTGGACTTAGATTGGCCATATCAAGTCTTGGACTTAGATTGGTCACATCAAGTGTTGGACTTAGATTGGCCATATCTAGTCTTGGACTTAAATTGTTCTGGTCACATCTAGTCTTAGACTTAGATTGGTCCGATCTAGTCTTAGATTATACAATCCGAACACTGTTAGTTCCGGAGAGATAGGAGATGTCATGTCGCTGAATTATACCAAAAAAAAAACTCCATGTAACAACTCACTGATTGGACTGACAGTGATGCATTAAATGGGTCATCCTGTAATTGCTCTTTCCTCGCGGCTACCTGCGGGTCTGGGATTACATAACGATGATAGAGCTGAAGACTTGGCCTTCCCAGATAAAACTGCCACGCCAGGACCCTGTGCGTTCTCTAAATGCTTCATCGAAGGAGCCTTCTGAAGGAAGTGATTACCGTGGAGCAGCTCACTAATGCTCCAGTGGGACCTGAACGTGTACTATGTTAGTCATCAAACACATACAGTGGACGCCTGATTGCGGACCGGACATTGTTGTGCAATGAGGAGTCATGCATTCCATGCGCTGACAAAAGGAGTTTCTGCAGTTCCTCTAAACGGACACTTTTCAAACCATTTAGTTCTACAAGGACATAATGAATAGGCTCTTTTGAAACATAAAAGCAAAGTGGAATTCTTTTTGCGGAGTCCCGCTCCAGGCGGAACAAGACATGCCACCACCATATGACTAAATCAGATGCCGTGGGTGACAAACACGGCCTCCCAGCTGAGAGCAGCACAAAGGACGCTCTGTCGTCTACTTAGGCAGTGTCACAAAATAGTGCCACTCGGAAAACAATGTGGCTCTTGTGCTAGAAATGTTGTTTATCTCATGGGGATGTGGCGCGGCAGGTTGTGGTCCGACTTCACGCTCTGGACTTATGCAATATATCTGCAGGAAGCGAGGCCTCGCTCGCACGCCGACGGAGGAAACGATAAGAGAACGTTTGGGGTGACGTAGTGACATTGTCCATAGTGGATCTAACATAATACTGAGAGTCCAGTCCATAGTGGATCTAACATAATAGTGTGAGAGTCCAGTCCATAGTGGATCTAACATAATAGTGAGAGTCCAGTCCATAGTGGCTCTAACATAATAGTGAGAGTCCAGTCCATAGTGGCTCTAACATAATAATGTAAGAGTCCAGTCCATAGTGGATCTAACATAATAGTGAGAGTCCAGTCCATAGTGGATCTAACATAATAGTGTGAGAGTCCAGTCCATAGTGGATCTAACATAATAGTGTGAGAGTCCAGTCCATAGTGGCTCTAACATAATAGTGAGAGTCCAGTCCATAGTGGATCTAACATAATAGTGTGAGAGTCCAGTCCATAGTGGATCTAACATAATAGTGTGAGAGTCCAGTCCATAGTGGATCTAACATAATAGTGTGAGAGTCCAGTCCATAGTGGCTCTAACATAATAGTGAGAGTCCAGTCCATAGTAGATCTAACATAATAGTGAGTCTAGTCCATAGTGGATTTAATATAATAGTGTGAGAGTCCAGTCCATAGTGGCTCTAACATAATAGTGAGAGTCCAGTCCATAGTGGATCTAACATAATAGTGTGAGAGTCCAGTCCATAGTGGATCGAACATAATAGTGTGAGAGTCCAGTCCATAGTGGATCTAACATAATAGTGTGAGAGACCAGTCCATAGTGGCTCTAACATAATAGTGAGAGTCCAGTCCATAGTGGATCTAACATAATAGTGTGAGAGTCCAGTCCATAGTGGATCTAACATAATAGTGAGAGTCCAGTCCATAGTGGATCTAACATAATAGTGTGAGAGTCCAGTCCATAGTGGATCTAACATAATAGTGTGAGTCCAGTCCATAGTGGATCTAACATAATAGTGTGAGTCCAGTCCATAGTGGATCTAACATAATAGTGAGAGAGTCCAGTCCATAGTGGATCTAACATAATAGTGTGAGAGTCCAGTCCATAGTGGATCTAACATAATAGTGAGAGTCTAGTCCATAGTGGATTTAATATAATAGTGTGAGAGTCCAGTCCATAGTGGATCTAACATAATAGTGTGAGAGTCCAGTCCATCGTGGATCTAACATAATATTGTGAGAGTCCAGTCCATAATGGATCTAACATAATAGTGTGAGAGTCCAGTCCATAGTGGATCTAACATAATAATGTGAGAGTCCAGTCCATAGTGGATCTAACTTAATAGTGTGAGAGTCCAGTCCATAGTAGATCTAACATAATAGTGAGAGTCCAGTCCATAGTGGATCTAACATAATAGTGAGAGTCCAGTCCATAGTGGATCTAACATAATAGTGTGAAAGTCCAGTCCATAGTGGCTCTAACATAATAGTGAGAGTCCAGTCCATAGTGGATCTAACATAATAGTGTGCAGGAAGCGAGGCCTCGCTCGCACGCCGACGGAGGAAACGATAAGAGAACGTTTGGGGTGACGTAGTGACATTGACAAATAAATTGTGGAATGTTACAAGCGGAAGCGTCACTCAGGAAAAGGATACGAGCGGTGATAATAACTAGGTCTGAGAGCTCACCCGGGCGGAAAAAAACAACAACAACAGAAAAACTCTGTGTCAAGCAGTCTCTGAGTGGAACAACTACCCTTGGGTTACTTCCAGTCAAAGAGGAAGCAAGACTTCTAACCAAAATTGCAAGGTTAGGAGATTTTCTCGGCTCATCCTTAACCCAAAATAATCTTGAGGATTTATGATGGATGGAAATGTAAAAAAAGAAGGTGCTGACACACGCTGACTTGTACACTCTTCTATCAGTGAATGTTCTCAACCCTACTTTCCTCACTTCCCCTTACAGGGGACTTTTCCCCTACACTTGTTGTGGTCTATGAAGGGTAACAATAACTGTGGTCAAAATGTTGCATAGATTATGTTCTAAAGACCATCGTCATCATCATCTGACCGTCATTTCAGGATGCATTATTTTGTGGGCCCTCCTATTTCATGCCTCCACTTGGACTGCGTCTTCTCCCCGTCACCCACGGGTCGCGAAGCCCTACGCACAGCACCGGGTGGGGGCGGGGTTTGGTGGTAGCAAGGGGTGTATAATGTAGCCCGGAAGAGTCAGGGCTGCATGGGATTCTGGGTGTTTGTTCTGTTGTGTTTATGTTGTGTTAAGGTGCAGATGTTCTCCCGAAATGTGTTTGTCATTCTTGTTTGGTTTTGGTTCAAAGTGTGGCGCATTATTAGTAAGAGTGTTAAAGCAGTTTTATATGACCACCGTCAAGTCTAACCTGTGTGGCTGTTGACCAAGTATGCCTTGCTGTCACGTACGTGTGTGAGCAAAAGATGTATATTGTATGACAAGGGTTGGGCTGGCACTCTGTTAATACAGATTGTAGAGGGCGCCAAATGTTGTACCATCATGGCTTCCCTTATTATAGTCGTAAGGGTGAAAATCGGGAGTTTTCTGCGAGAGGCACTGAAATCCGGAAGTCTCACGGGAAAATTGGGGGGTTCAGCAAGTGAGCTGCTGAGCCGCATCAGAGTGATCAAAGAGCCGCATGCGGCTCCGGAGCCGCGGGTTGCCGACCCCTGTCCTACGCAATCATATCTTCTTTTTGCCACTTCAGAGGACAAGACCTTGGTGTCCTCAATGGTAGTTACGCCCATGTAGACCAGTTCTCATTTGGATCAAGGCTCCGTCACTTTTATTTGGAAGTGTTTGAGTCAGATTCAGGAGGAACAGTGTGGTTTTCGTCCTGGTCGTGGAACTGTGGACCAGCTCTATACTCTCGGCAGGGTCCTTGAGGGTGCATGGGAGTTTGCCCAACCAGTCTACATGTGTTTTGTGGACTTGGAGAAGGCATTCGACCGTGTCCCTCGGGAAGTCCTGTGGGGAGTGCTCAGAGAGTATGGGGTATCGGACTGTCTGATTGTGGCAGTCCGCTCCCTGTATGATCAGTGCCAGAGCTTGGTCCGCATTGCCGGCAGTAAGTCGGACACTTTTCCAGTGAGGGTTGGACTCCGCCAAGGCTGCCCTTTGTCACCGATTCTGTTCATAACCTTTATGGACAGAATTTCTAGGCGCAGTCAAGGCGTTGAGGGGATCTGTTTTGGTGGCTGCAGGATTAGGTCTCTGCTTTTTGCAGATGATGTGGTCCTGATGGCTTCATCTGGCCAGGATCTTCAGCTCTCACTGGATCGGTTCGCAGCTGAGTGTGAAGCGACTGGGATGAGAATCAGCACCTCCAAGTCCGAGTCCATGGTTCTCGCCCGGAAAAGGGTGGAGTGCCATCTCCGGGTTGGGGAGGAGATCTTGCCCCAAGTGGAGGAGTTCAAGTACCTCGGAGTCTTGTTCACGAGTGAGGGAAGAGTGTATCGTGAGATCGACAGGCGGATCGGTGCGGCGTCTTCAGTAATGCGGACGCTGTATCGGTCCGTTGTGGTGAAGAAGGAGCTGAGCCGGAAGGCAAAGCTCTCAATTTACCGGTCGATCTACGTTCCCATCCTCACCTATGGTCATGAGCTTTGGGTTATGACCGAAAGGACAAGATCACGGGTACAAGCGGCCGAAATGAGTTTCCTCCGCCGGGTGGCGGGGCTCTCCCTTAGAGATAGGGTGAGAAGCTCTGTCATCCGGGAGGAGCTCAAAGTATCGAGAGGAGACAGATGAGGTGGTTCGGGCATCTGGTCAGGATTCCACCCGAACGCCTCCCTAGGGAGGTGTTTAGGGCACGTCCGACCGGTAGGAGGCCGCGAGGAAGACCCAGGACACATTGGGAAGACTATGTCTCCCGGCTGGCCTGGGAACGCCTCGGGGTCCCACAGGAAGAGCTGGACGAAGTGGCTGGGGAGAGGGAAGTCTGGGCTTCCCTGCTTAGGCTGCTGCCCCCGCGACCCGACCTCGGATAAGCGGAAGAAGATGGATGGATGGATGGGTGTTTGAGTCGGTCCACACTTGACCAAACTAAGCCCAACTTTCAACATTTGGATCAGTACACCTTTATATCCATTTACTGCATTTGCCTGAATTCTTCCATTAATATTCACGCACTGTTGAAATAAAAGGAAAATGCTACGGTTCGTAAAAGCATTATTTAACAGAAATAATAAATACATCTTTAAACACAATGCCAAGCAATTCTTCCTGGGCCAATAACCAAGACATGTTTGTGGAAATCCGTTGTACAATCCTGTCTTAACGGCAAACGACCAGCAATGTGGTGCGACTTCCTTGGGCTTTGATACGACCCATTGCAAGAATACACACTGTGCAGCTGATGACATTCTATACACTACTTCATTAGCTCAGTGTGTATAGAACTTTCACAATTTGAGTCCCACTGAGGACCAAAATAAATTAAAACAACACGCATGCATTTGTGTGGCCATGTTCTCACCTCAAAATATGCATCGGAGTGTAAATTGAATTTCCCTCGAGGGATCAGAACATTATGCTAAAAAGTAATATCAATATAACAGTTATTGCAATCATCCATCCATCCATCTTCTTCCGCTTATCCGAGGTCGGGTCGCGGGGGGAGCAGCCTAAGCAGGGAAGCCCAGACTTCCCTCTCCCCAGCCACTTCGTCCAGCTCTTCCTGTGGGACCCCGAGGCGTTCCCAGGCCAGCCGGGAGACATAGTCTTCCCAACGTGTCCTGGGTCTTCCCCGCGGCCTCCTACCGGTCGGACGTGCCCTAAACACCTCCCTAGGGAGGCGTTCGGGTGGCATCCTGACCAGATGCCCGAACCACCTCATCTGGCTCCTCTCGATGTGGAGGAGCAGCGGCTTTACTTTGAGCTCCTCCCGGATGACAGAGCTTCTCACCCTATCTCTAAGGGAGAGCCCCGCCACCCGGCGGAGGAAACTCATTTCGGCCGCTTGTACCCGGGATCTTGTCCTTTCGGTCATAACCCAAAGCTCATGACCATAGGTGAGGATGGGAACCTAGATCGACCGGTAAATTGAGAGCTTTGCCTTCCGGCTCAGCTCCTTCTTCACCACAACGGATCGATACAGCGTCCGCATTACTGAAGACGCCGCACCGATCCGCCTGTCGATCTCACCATCCACTCTTCCCTCACTCGTGAACAAGACTCCGAGGTACTTGAACTCCTCCACTTGGGGCAAGATCTCCTCCCCAACCCGGAGATGGCACTCCACCCTTTTCCGGGCGAGAACCATGGACTCGGACTTGGAGGTGCTGATTCTCATCCCAGTCGCTTCACACTCGGCTGCGAACCGATCCAGCGAGAGCTGAAGATCCTGGCCAGATGAAGCCATCAGGACCACATCATCTGCAAAAAGCAGAGACCTAATCCTGCAGCCACCAAACCAGATCCCCTCAACGCCTTGACTGCGCCTAGAAATTCTGTCCATAAAAGTTATGAACAGAATCGGTGACAAAGGGCAGCCTTGGCGGAGTCCAACCCTCACTGGAAAAGTGTCCGACTTACTGCCGGCAATGCGGACCAAGCTCTGGCACTGATCATACAGGGAGCGGACCGCCACAATCAGACAGTCCGTTACCCCATACTCTCTGAGCACTCCCCACAGGACTTCCCGAGGGACACGGTCGAATGCCTTCTCCAAGTCCACAAAACACATGTAGACTGGTTGGGCAAACTCCCATGCACCCTCAAGGACCCTGCCGAGGAACTGTGGACCAGCTCTATACTAAAAGAATGAGCTATTCAAATTTGTTTTGTCTGCTTCTTAAAGTTTTGAGCCAACCGTGGATCGTAGACCGAAACAACTCTTTGAAGTCAACGACAACAAGCCATTTTATTCTATTCTATTCTATTTTTGTTGAAATGTCCCAAGCATGGTGCGCCTTTCCACTGCACTGGAATATAAGTCGAAGGAAATGCAAGCAGCATTTTGATTCACTTCTGGTTGATTGTTGTGCTGGTAAGTGTAGTTGTATTCATGCACACATAGACATAGTATGCCTATGTATTGTGTATATGTTTCTGTACTTGTGATCTACAATTGTTTTCAGGTGAGGACACATCCTAATTAGAGATAATATTCCCAATGGACAAGTTATGGGATATGGCACAACACACCTTATGGAGTCATGAGCCAAATTCAGATATGATCAATGTTCCACAATAATCCCACCAGTAGGGTGGGATGTGTAGATTTGAATGATTCTGATCCTAATCTTACAAATGCTACATGTGAGTTGTTTCATTGACAAAACAAATTACTTCTAAAAAAAAATAAGAAAAACAGTTCTTTGAATGGCTCTTGGGAAGGAACTGAGCTTTAAGATCCGACTCCCTTCAAAGAGCCATAATTCCCATCTGTAAGGAACCGGTACCCATTCTCTGGGGAGCCCTACATTATTTCACACAAACAACCCATCCAATCAATCCAAAATCTTTTGATCTTATCTTTAAAATAAATAAAGAATAGTGAACTACAGGCTGAATAAGTGTACGTTATATGAGGCATAAATAACCAACTGGTATGTTAACGTAACATATTATGGTAAGAGTCATTCAAATAACTATAACATATAGAACATGCTATACGTTTACCAAACAATCTGTCACTCCTAATCGCTAAATCCCATGAAATCTTATACGTCTAGTCTCTTACATGAATGAGATCAATAATATTATTTGATATTTTACGCTAATGTGTTTATCATTTCACACATAAGTCGCTCCTGAGTATAAGTCGCACCCCCCGGCCAAACTATGAAAAACAACTGTGACTTATAGTCCGAAAAATACGGTATATTATTTGCCTGTGAAGCTGGACAGGACAAAAAATTAAATAAAAAAATTAAAATAAATTAAAGCTGCAAGCAGCATTGGTCGGGCCCGCGTATTTGCCAGGTGCTAGTCCTAAGTGTCCCAATACTTTTGTGTACTTTTAGTCTGAAGTGTCCCAAGACTTTTGTCTAGTGTACCTACCTTGTCTGCATTGTGTGGGCACGCTGGTGCTTCCTGCTTTTAAGCAGCCATCTTAAAAAAACAGCAGCGCAGCGGGTCTTTGAAGGGTCATAAAATCAAAACCGGAGCAAGTATTAAAACGCTGTTCTGTTATTTTATACACAAGGGTTTAATCTCTCTCCTGTGTTAGTTTGAAGCCGAAACGACAAACGCGCTCAGAGGAGATCGTTTTTGAAGGAAGGTGACCGTTTTTTACAAAAATTTTGTTTTGAAGGGGGAATAGCAAACTTCCTGTAGATTTTTGCTGGGGGGTGTCAATTTATGAAATGTAGGTCTAAGTGAGACCTACGAAGAGGTTTTTGTTTCATGTCTCTCGACCTTCCCAGTGGGAGTTACAGGCAGTTTTGTCATTTTTTTCTTCCGAGGAGCAGTTTTTTCTCCGTTTTATTCAAAAATTGCTCTAGAGCGCAATTTTTAAATTTGGGGTTAGGTTTTTTTTATTAGATCTCAATTTTTTGCCAGTCCTGATGTGTGCGTTCAGTTTGGTGAGTTTTGAAGCATGTTAAGGGGGTCAAATTACAGCTCAAAGAGGCAAAAGTGACTGTTTTTAGTACTTTTTTGTCTTGAAGGGGGAATTGCCAACTTCCTGTTGATTTTTGCCCGAGAATATACTATTATGAAATCTAGGTCTAAGTCACACCTACATAAAGGTTTTTGTTTCATGTCTCTCCGACCTTCCTAGTGGGGGTTACAGGCAGTCTAGTTTTTTTTTCCCTAGGGGGCGCTAGAGCGCAATTTTGAGTTTTGTGGTTCGTTTTCTTTTAAAAAAGGCAATTTTCGCAGGTCCTGATGTGTGGGTCAAATATGGTGAGTTTTGAAGCATGTCAAGTGGGTCAAATTACAGTTTAATGTGGCGGCGGAAGAATAAAGAATAAAGAATAAAACCTTACAAATTCAATAGGTCCTTATGTCCCATTGCAAAAGGACTCCCTTTGGGAGTCCTTATACAATGGGCCATGCGGGCCCTAACAAAAAGATATACAATTATGAAATGTAGATCTAAGTCAGACCTACATAAAGGTTTTTGTTTCATGTCTCTCCGACCTTCCTAGTGGGAGGTACAGGCAGTCTAGTTTTGTTTTCTTCCTAGGGGGCGCTAGAGCGCAATTTTGAGTTTTGGGGTTTGGTTTTTTTATTAAAAGGCAATTTTCGCAGGTCCTGATGTGTGGGTCAAATATGGTGAGTTTTGAAGCATGTTAAGTGGGTCAAATTACAGTTTAAAGTGGCGGCGGAAGAATAAAGAATAATAAAACCTTACAAATTCAATAGGTCCTTATGTCCCATTGCATAAGGACTCCCTTTGGGAGTCCTTATGCAATGGGCCATGCGGGCCCTAATAAATAAAACATTAAAAAATAAAATAAAAAATAAAATAAATGAAATAAAAATAAATTAAAGCTGCAAGCAGCGATGGACGGGACCGACTTTGACGGCACATAAAATCCAAACCGGAGCAGTAATTAAAACTCTTTGGTCAACTTTTAATCAGAAGGGTTCAATCTCTCTCCTGTGTTAGTTTGAAGCCGACACGACAAACGCGCTCAGAGGAGATAATGTTTGAAGAAAGGTGACGGGTTTTTACAATAATGTTGTGTTGAAGGGGGAATAGCAAACTTCCTGTATATTTTTGCTGGGGGTTGTCAGTTTATGAAATGTAGGTCTAGGTGAGACCTACATAGAGGTTTTTGTTTCATGTCTCTCCAAACTTCCCAGGGAGAGTTACAGGCAGTTTTGTCAGTTTTTTCATCCGAGGGGCAGTTTTTTGTGCGTTTTATAAAAAAATTGCTGTAGAGCACAATTTTTAGATTTGGGGTTAGGTTTTTTCATTAGATCACAGTTTTAGCCAGTCCAGATGTGTGTGTTAAGTTCGGTGAGTTTTGAAGCATGTTAAGGGGGTCAAATTACAGCTAAAAGAGGCAAAAGTGACTGTTTTTAGTACTTTTTTGTCTTGAAGGGGGAATTGCCAACTTCCTGTTGATTTTAGCCCGAGAATGTACCATTATGAAAGTTAGGTCTGAGTCATGTCTTTCCGACCTTCCTAGTGGGAGTTACAGGCAGTCTAGTTTTTGTTTTTCCTAGGGGGCGCTAGAGCGCAATTTTGATTTTTGCAGTTTGGTTTTTTTTATTAAAAGACAATTTTCGCAGGTCCTGATGTGTGGGTCAAATATGGTGAGTTTTGAAGCATGTTAAGTGGGTCAAATTAGTGCTCGAAGAGGTGGCGGAAGAATAATAATAAAGAAAGAATAAAACCTTACAAATTCAATAGGTCCTTATGTCCCATTGCATAAGGACTCCCTTTGGGAGTCCTTATGCAATGGGCCATGCGGGCCCTAATAAAACCTTACAAATTCAATAGGTCCTTATGTCCCATTGCATAAGGACTCCCTTTGGGAGTCCTTATACAATGGGCCATGCGGGCCCTAATAATTAATTTCCGTAGGGGGCGCTAGAGCGCAATTTTGGGTTTTGTGGTTCGGTTTTTTTTTAAAAAAAGGCAATTTTCGCAGGTCCTGATGTGTGGGTCAAATATGGTGAGTTTTGAAGCATGTTAAGTGGGTCAAATTACAGTTTAAAGTGGCGGCGGAAGAATAAAGAATAATAAAACCTTATAAATTCAATAGATCCTTATGTCCCATTGCATAAGGACTCCCTTTGGGAGTCCTTATGCAATGGGCCATGCGGGCCCTAATAATTAATTTCCGTAGGGGGCGCTAGAGCGCAATTTTGAGTTTTGTGGTTCGGTTTTTTAAAAAAAAGGCAATTTTCGCAGGTCCTGATGTGTGGGTCAAATATGGTGAGTTTTGAAGCATGTTAAGTGGGTCAAATTACAGTTTAAAGTGGCGGCGGAAGAATAAAGAATAATAAAACCTTATAAATTCAATAGGTCCTTATGTCCCATTGTAAAAGGACTCCCTTTGGGAGTCCTTATACAATGGGCCATGCGGGCCCTAACAAAAAGATATACATTTATGAAATGTAGATCTAAGTCAGACCTACATAAAGGTTTTTGTTTCATGTCTCTCCGACCTTCCTAGTGGGAGGTACAGGCAGTCTAGTTTTGTTTTCTTCCTAGGGGGCGCTAGAGCGCAATTTTGAGTTTTGGGGTTTGTTTTTTTTATTAAAAGGCAATTTTCGCAGGTCCTGATGTGTGGGTCAAATATGGTGAGTTTTGAAGCATGCTAAGTGGGTCAGATTAGTGCTCAAAGAGGCGGCGGTAGAATAAAGAAAGAATAAAGAATAATAATAATAAAACCTTAGAAATTCAATAGGTCCTTATGTCCCATTGCATAAGGACTCCCTGTGGGAGTCCTTTTGCAATGGGCCATTGCGGGCCCTAATAAAACGATCGAAAAACAATAGGTCCTTATGTCCCATTGCATAAGGACTCCCTGTGGGAGTCCTTTTGCAATGGGCCATTGCGGGCCCTAATAAAACGATCGAAAAACAATAGGTCCTTATGTCCCATTGCATAAGGACTCCCTGTGGGAGTCCTTTTGCAATGGGCCGTGCGGGCCCTAATAATAATAAGAAAGAATAAAACGTTACAAATTCAATAGGTCCTTATGTCCCATTGTAAAAGGACTCCCGTTGGGATTCCTTTTACAATGGGCCATGCGGGCCCTAATAAAACCTTAGAAATTCAATAGATCCTTATGTCCCATTGCAAAAGGACTCCCTGTGGGAGTCCTTTTGCAATGGGCCATGCGGGCCCTAATAAATAAAACATTTAAAAAAAAAAAAAAAAAAAAATGAAATAAAATAAATAAAGTTATCGTGCAGTGATTTTACCAGTCAGGCCCACTTGGGAGTAGATTTGTCTCCATGTGGCCCTCACCTAAAATGAGTTTGACGCCCCTGACTTACCAACAAAGTCTTGCATAACAAGACTGAGCACATTGAAAGTTTTTTTTTTTTTTTTTTTTTTTTTTAGAGCGATGTCAACACATACCTCCCCACCACAGCTCGGTGAGCTCATCGTGTCACAAGTGCTACTTGAAGAGCACAGAAACCGAGCGGAGGGAGAAGATGATGCAGTTGCGCTGCCTGTGGTCGAACTGGCTGCTTGCAACACGACAGACTGGAGCGGGCGGCCATATGCGCGCCCTGCTTATATACGGGCCTAAAAATAACCAGCCAATCAGCGACCCGAGCTCTGTGGGTCGAACGAGCCAATCAGCGGGGAGGTAGGGCGCTGAGAAGGCGGAGCCTGGTCGCCATTGGTCGCCGGTGATCTCATTTGCTATGCAGGGAGCAGCTCGCCGCTGATTGGCTGAGAGGCGGCGCGCGTCACGGCGCCGTGAGGAAGGAGGGGGTCGGGCTTGGAGGTTTGAATAGGGGAAGTTCGCAGAGCGCAGTTGTTGCCCAGCCAGTCCGATGCCGTGTGCGCAAATACCTTCAACTGAACGCCGGAGCAGAGCGAAGACGGCGGGGGGACGGGACGGAAGTTAGGCTTGCCTGAGAAACACTAGCAGGCGGGAGGGAGACGCTCTTCCACTTCCACACGCGGTTCTCTTTGGGGCCCCATTTTTTTTTTTTTTCCCCTTCTCCTTTTTCGCAGATTTTCACCGAGCAGCCGGAACAAAATGGATGTTCTCCCCATGTGCAGCATCTTCCAGGAACTTCAGATAGTTCACGACACGGGCTATTTCTCCGCCTTACCGTCACTGGAGGAGTACTGGCAGCAGGTGAATATGACGTCACTAAAAAAAAAAAAAAAACGGGCTCGGTTTCCGCCCGGCTTCCGATGGCGTCTGACAGCTGCCACTCCGTTCAGAACCCCGTAGCGCTTTTGTACAAAACCCCCGGCATGTCGTGTAGGGGCACTAAAACGCGCTGTTGCTCACTTTTAAAAGAATACAAACACTGCAAGTCGATGTTCCTCCACATCGGCCACGTTATTGGGCTAATAATAAGACCCGGGACAAAAAAAACGAGCATTTAAACGAATTGGCTGTCAGTCACGCCGCCTGCGTTAAATGTGTGTTATTGCGATGGTAGTCTGGTGCACACTGCAGTTGCAGTGCACTTCTGCGCCGCTAGAACCACAACAGCACACACATTTGGACCATC
Source organism: Nerophis lumbriciformis (assembly GCF_033978685.3). Lineage (NCBI taxonomy): Eukaryota > Metazoa > Chordata > Actinopteri > Syngnathiformes > Syngnathidae > Nerophis > Nerophis lumbriciformis. The sequence continues at coordinate 55,996,878 of NC_084554.2, forward strand.
AAATACCAATTCCATTGGAATGCATGGACTCAAGCATTTGTATTATTTATTCTGCATGAACCTTGTCATGGCGGTGTTTTTCAACCACTGTGCCGCGTGAGATACAGTCTGGTGTGCCGTGGGAGATTATTTAATTTCACCTATTTGGGTTAAAAATATTTTTTGCAAACTATGTGTTGTTGTTGAGTGTCTGGAGCTCGGCAGAGTAACCGTGTAATACTCTTCCATATCAGTAGGTGGTAGCTAATTGCTTTGTAGACGTCGGAAAACAGCGGGAGGCAGCGTGCAGGTAAAAAGGTATGTAATGCTTAAACTAATAATAATAATAATAAACAAAAGGTGAGTGCTCCTAAGAAAAGACATTGAAGCTTATGGAAGTCTATGCAGAACGAAACTAAACCGAACTGGCTACAAAGTAAACAGAAACAGAATGCTGGACGACAGCAAAGACTTACTGTGGAGCGAAGACGGCGTCCACAAAGTACATCCGAACATGACATGACAATCAACAAGGATAAAATCAACTGAAATATCTCTGATTGCTAAAACAAAGGGAAATATCGCTGAAAAGAAGACATGAAACTGCTACAGGAAAATACCAAAAAAAAAGAGAAAAAGCCACTAAAATATGATGATTTCTGCCTATTTGGGTTAAAAATATTTTTTGCAAACTATGTGTTGTTGTTGAGTGTCGGTGCTGTCTGGAGCTCGGCAGAGTAACCGTGTAATACTCTTCCATGTCAGTAGGTGGTAGCTAATTGCTTTGTAGATGTCGGAAACAGCGGGAGGCAGCGTGCAGGTAAAAAGGTATGTAATGCTTAAACAAATAATAATAATAATAATAATAAGCAAAAGGTGAGTGCTCCTAAGAAAAGGCATTGGAGCTTTAGGGAAGGCTATGCAGAACGAAACTAAACCGAACTGGCTACAAAAGTAAACAGAAACAGAATGCTGGACGACAGCAAAGACTTACTGTGGAGCAAAGACGACGTCCACAAAGTACATCCGAACATGACATGACAATCAACAAGGATAAAATCAACTGAAATATCCTTGATTGCTAAAACAAAGGGAAATATCGCTGAAAAGAAGACATGAAACTGCTACAGGAAAATACCAAAAAAAAAGAGAAAAAGCCACTAAAATATGATGATTTCTGCTGGTGGTGTGCCTCCGGATTTTTTCAACGCAAAAAAATGTGCCTGTGCTCAAAAAAGGTTGAAAAACGATGATTTAATCCGCATGAACCTTGTCATGGCAGCGTCTAAGGCAGTGTTTTCCAACCACTGTGCCGCGTGAGATTATTTAATTTCCCCTATTTGGGTTAAAAATATTTTTTGCAAACTATGTGTTGTTGTTGAGTGTCGGTGCTGTTTAGAGCTCGGCAGAGTAACCGTGTAATACTCTTCCATATCAGTAGGTGGTAGCTAATTGCTTTGTAGATGTCGGAAAACAGCGGGAGGCAGCGTGCAGGTAAAAAGGTATGTAATGCTTAAACAAATAATAATAATAATAAACAAAAGGTGAGTGCTCCTAAGAAAAGGCATTGGAGCTTTAGGGAAGGCTACGCAGAACGAAACTAAACCGAACTGGCTACAAAAGTAAACAGAAACAGAATGCTGGACGACAGCAAAGACTTACTGTGGAGCAAAGACGACGTCCACAAAGTACATCCGAACATGACATGACAATCAACAAGGATAAAAACAACTGAAATATCCTTGATTGCTAAAACAAAGGGAAATATCGCTGAAAAGAAGACATGAAACTGCTACAGAAAAATACCAAAAAAAGAGAAAAAGCCACTAAAATATGATGATTTCTGCCTATTTGGGTTAAAAATATTTTTTGCAAACTGTGTTGTTGTTGAGTGTCGGTGCTGTCTAGAGCTCGGCAGAGTAACCGTGTAATACTCTTCCATGTCAGTAGGTGGTAGCTAATTGCTTTGTAGATGTCGGAAAACAGCGGGAGGCAGCGTGCAGGTAAAAAGGTATGTAATGCTTAAACAAATAATAATAATAAGCAAAAGGTGAGTGCTCCTAAGAAAAGGCATTGGAGCTTTAGGGAAGGCTATGCAGAACGAAACTAAACCGAACTGGCTACAAAGTAAACAGAAACAGAATGCTGGACGACAGCAAAGACTTACTGTGGCGCAAAGACGACGTCCACAAAGTACATCCGAACATGACATGACAATCAACAAGGATAAAATCAACTGAAATATCCTTGATTGCTAAAACAAAGGGAAATATAACTGAAAAGAAGACATGAAACTGCTACAGGAAAATACCAAAAAAAAAGAGAAAAAGCCACTAAAATATGATGATTTCTGCCTATTTGGGTTAAAAATATTTTTTGCAAACTATGTGTTGTTGTTGAGTGTCGGTGCTGTCTAGAGCTCGGCAGAGTAACCGTGTAAAACTCTTCCATATCAGTAAGTGGTAGCTAATTGCTTTTGTAGATGTCGGAAACAGCGGAAGGCAGTGTGCAGGTAAAAAGGTATGTAATGCTTAAACAAATAATAATAATAATAAGCAAAAGGTGAGTGCTCCTAAGAAAAGGGCATTGGAGCTTTAGGGAAGGCTACGCAGAACGAAACTAAACCGAACTGGCTACAAAGTAAACAGAAACAGAATGCTGGACGACAGCAAAGACTTACTGTGACGCAAAGTCGACGTCCACAAAGTACATCCGAACATGACATGACAATCAACAAGGATAAAATCAACTGAAATATCCTTGATTGCTAAAACAAAGGGAAATATCGCTGAAAAGAAGACATGAAACTGCTACAGGAAAATACCAAAAAAAAGAGAAAAAGCCACTAAAATATGATGATTTCTGCCTATTTGGGTTAAAAATATTTTTTGCAAACTATGTGTTGTTGTTGAGTGTCGGTGCTGTCTAGAGCTCGGCAGAGTAACCGTGTAATACTCTTCCATATCAGTAGGTGGTAGCTAATTGCTTTGTAGATGTCGGAAAACAGCGGGAGGCAGCGTGCAGGTAAAAAGGTATGTAATGCTTAAACAAATAATAATAATAATAAACAAAAGGTGAGTGCTCCTAAGAAAAGGCATTGGAGCTTTAGGGAAGGCTACGCAGAACGAAACTAAACCGAACTGGCTACAAAGTAAACAGAATGCTGGACGACAGCAAAGACTTACTGTGGAGCAAAGACGACGTCCACAAAGTACATCCGAACATGACATGACAATCAACAAGGATAAAAACAACTGAAATATCCTTGATTGCTAAAACAAAGGGAAATATCGCTGAAAAGAAGACATGAAACTGCTACAGGAAAATACCAAAAAAAAAGAGAAAAAGCCACTAAAATATGATGATTTCTGCCTATTTGGGTTAAAAATATTTTTTGCAAACTATGTGTTGTTGTTGAGTGTCGGTGCTGTCTGGAGCTCGGCAGAGTAACCGTGTAAAACTCTTCCATATCAGTAAGTGGTAGCTAATTGCTTTTGTAGATGTCGGAAACAGCGGAAGGCAGTGTGCAGGTAAAAAGGTATGTAATGCTTAAACAAATAATAATAATAATAAGCAAAAGGTGAGTGCTCCTAAGAAAAGGCATTGAAGCTTAGGGAAGGCTACGCAGAACGAAACTAAACCGAACTGGCTACAAAGTAAACAGAAACAGAATGCTGGACGACAGCAAAGACTTACTGTGGAGCAAAGACGACGTCCACAAAGTACATCCGAACATGACATGACAATCAACAAGGATAAAAACAACTGAAATATCCTTGATTGCTAAAACAAAGGGAAATATCGCTGAAAAGAAGACATGAAACTGCTACAGGAAAATACCAAAAAAAAAGAGAAAAAGCCACTAAAATATGATGATTTCTGCCTATTTGGGTTAAAAATATTTTTTGCAAACTATGTGTTGTTGTTGAGTGTCGGTGCTGTCTGGAGCTCGGCAGAGTAACCGTGTAATACTCTTCCATGTCAGTAGGTGGTAGCTAATTGCTTTGTAGATGTCGGAAAACAGCGGGAGGCAGCGTGCAGGTAAAAAGGTATGTAATGCTTAAACAAATAATAATAATAATAAACAAAAGGTGAGCGCTCCTAAGAAAAGGCATTGGAGCTTTAGGGAAGGCTACGCAGAACGAAACTAAACCGAACTGGCTACAAAGTAAACAGAAACAGAATGCTGGACGACAGCAAAGACTTACTGTGGAGCAAAGACGACGTCCACAAAGTACATCCGAACATGACATGACAATCAACAATGTCCCCACAAGGAAGGATAAAAACAACTGAAATATCCTTGATTGCTAAAACAAAGGGAAATATCGCTGAAAAGAAGATATTAAAATGACATAATGATAAACAATTTAAAGTACAATGCATAGAGGGTATGTGAGTTAAAAATCAAGTTACAGTATTTTAGCAGCTTCATTTAAAGTGAAGAAGTATATAAAGTGCAGCAGTTTTGATCAAAGTGGTAGCCATCAGACGGTTCCAATAAGGGTATGGTTCAATAGCTATACAGTCTAGTGATGGGTTGATGAGGCGTCATGAAGCGTTTCGACACATTGCAAGACTGTATTGATACTGTGTCGATACTGTGTCACTAAATACTGACATCTGCTGGACATTAAAAATCCCTACAGGCAACCTATGGACCGACTCAACTGACACTGATTTGATGCCCTAGTACAGGGGTCACCAACCTTTTTGAAACCAAAAACTACTTCTTGGGTACTGATTAATGCGAAGGGCTACCAGTTTGATACACACTTAAATAAATAAATATATTGTCATTTGTAAGTTACACGTAAGTGTGATTTAAACAAGAATAGCTAAATAAATAAATGTATATATATAAAAAAATGGGTATTTCTGTCTGTCATTCCGTCGTACATTTTTTTTTTCCTTTTACGGAAGGTTTTTTGTAGAGAATAAATGATGAAAAAAAACACTTAATTGAACGGTTTAAAAGAGGAGAAAACACGAAAAAAATTAAAATAACACTTTGAAACAGAGTTTATCTTCAATTTCGACTCTTTTAAAATTCTAAATTCAACCGACAAAAAGAAGAGGAAAAACTAGCTAATTTGAATCTTTTTGAAAAAATTAAAAAAAGAATTTATGGAACATCATTAGTCATTTTTCCTGATTAAGATTAATTTTAGAATTTTGATGAGATGTTTTAAATTGGTTAAAATCCAATCTGCACTTTGTTAGAATATTTAACAAATTGGACCAAGCTATATTTCTAACAAAGACAAATCAGTATTTCTTCTAGATTTCCCAGAACAACAATTTTAAAAGAAATTCAAAATACTTTGAAATAAGATTTAAATTTGATTCTACAGATTTTCTAGATTTGCCAGAATAATTTTTTTGAATTTTAATCATAGTAAGTTTGAAGAAATATTTCACAAATATTCTTCGTCGAAAAAACAGAAGCTAAAATATTTATTATTCTTTACAATAAAAAAATTAAAAAATTACTTGAACATTGATTTAAATTGTCAGGAAAGAAGAGGAAGAAATTTAAAAGGTAAAAAGGTATATTTGTTTAAAAATCCTAAAATCATTTTTAAGGTTCTATTTTTTTCTCTAAAATTGTATTTCTAAAAGTAATAAGAAGCAAAGTAAAAAAAAAAAATGAATTTATTTAAACAAGTGAAGACCCATCCATCCATCCATTTTCTACCGCTTATTCCAAGTGAAGACCAAGTCTTTAAAATATTTTCTTGGATTTTTGTCTCTTTTAGAATTAAAAATGTGGAGCAAAGCGAGACCAGCTTGCTAGTAAATAAATACAATTAAAAAAAATAGAGGCAGCTCACTGGTAAGTGCTGCTCTTTGAGCTATTTTTAGAACAGGCCAGCGGGCGACTGATCTGGTCCTTACGGGCTACCTGGTGACCGCGGGCACCGCGTTGGTGACCCCTGCCCTAGTATATACAATAATATAAACCAAGTCATTGTATTTCATTTAGGATTATTTCATACCTTCATTTAAATAAAAATATATTTGTATCTTTTTTAGATACAGTCAATAAATAATGTGAACATGTATCATAACATGGAAATCTAAGAGAACGTGTTGTGGATGATTGTGGACTGGGAATTGTTTTAATTTTATTTTTTTACACATTTTTATTTAAAAAAAAAAAAAAAAGTTTTTCCGACGTATTACATTTCAGAAGATTTCTCTTCTTAGTTATTATTTCTCCGGCTGTAGAAAAGAGCCGCTCACAGGGCACAGAGGAGGCGTCAGTGCGACACGGTTCGCGTATCGGTCACGTGACCAAAACAGCTCATGATCGGTCACGTGACTTTCTAAAAGCGGTACGCGCACCGACACAGGGTTTCGCTCTATGAGCTCGACGCATGCGCCGATGCATCGGTGTTGCCGGACCCATCACTACTATACAGGTAAAAGCCAGTAAATTAGAATATTTTGAAAAACTTGATTTATTTCAGTAATTGCATTCAAAAGGTGTAACTTGTACATTATATTTATTCATTGCACACAGACTGATGCATTCAAATGTTTATTTCATTTATTTTTGATGATTTGAAGTGGCAACAAATGAAAATCCAAAATTCCGTGTGTCACAAAATTAGAATATTACTTAAGGCTAATACAAAAAAGGGATTTTTAGAAATGTTGACCAACTGAAAAGTATGAAAATGACAAATATGAGCATGTACAATACTCAATACTTGGTTGGAGCTCCTTTTGCCTCAATTACTGCGTTAATGCGGCGTGGCATGGAGTCGATGAGTTTCTGGCACTGCTCAGGTGTTATGAGAGCCCAGGTTGCTCTGATAGTGGCCTTCAACTCTTCTGCGTTTTTGGGTCTGGCATTCTGCATCTTCCTTTTCACAATACCCCACAGATTTTCTATGGGGCTAAGGTCAGAGGAGTTGGCGGGCCAATTTAGAACAGAAATACCATGGTCCGTAAACCAGGCACGGGTAGATTTTGCGCTGTGTGCAGGCGCCAAGTCCTGTTGGAACTTGAAATCTCCATCTCCATAGAGCAGGTCAGCAGCAGGAAGCATGAAGTGCTCTAAAACTTGCTGGTAGACGGCTGCGTTGACCCTGGATCTCAGGAAACAGAGTGGACCGACACCAGCAGATGACATGGCACCCCAAACCATCACCCAACCATGCAAATTTTGCATTTCCTTTGGAAATCGAGGTCCCAGAGTCTGGAGGAAGACAGGAGAGGCACAGGATCCACGTTGCCTGAAGTCTAGTGTAAAGTTTCCACCATCAGTGATGGTTTGGGGTGCCATGTCATCTGCTGGTGTCGGTCCACTCTGTTTCCTGAGATCCAGGGTCAACGCAGCCGTCTACCAGCAAGTTTTAGAGCACTTCATGCTTCCTGCTGCTGACCTGCTCTATGGAGATGGAGATTTCAAGTTCCAACAGGACTTGGCGCCTGCACACAGCGCAAAATCTACCCGTGCCTGGTTTACGGACCATGGTATTTCTGTTCTAAATTGGCCCGCCAACTCCCCTGACCTTAGCCCCATAGAAAATCTGTGGGGTATTGTGAAAAGGAAGATGCAGAATGCCAGACCCAAAAACACAGAAGAGTTGAAGGCCACTATCAGAGCAACCTGGGCTCTCATAACACCTGAGCAGTGCCAGAAACTCATCGACTCCATGCCACGCCGCATTAACGCAGTAATTGAGGCAAAAGGAGCTCCAACCAAGTATTGAGTATTGTACATGCTCATATTTTTCATTTTCATACTTTTCAGTTGGCCAACATTTCTAAAAATCCCTTTTTTGTATTAGCCTTAAGTAATATTCTAATTTTGTGACACACGGAATTTTGGATTTTCATTTGTTGCCACTTCAAATCATCAAAATTAAATGAAATCAACATTTGAATGCATCAGTCTGTGTGCAATGAATAAATATAATGTACAAGTTACACCTTTTGAATGCAATTACTGAAATAAATCAAGTTTTTCAAAATATTCTAATTTGCTGGCTTTTACCTGTACACCCCATTGATATTGCATGCATGAAAAAGTAGCTTTCACAGGTTGACGGGGTGGGGTGGGGGGGTATTTGACACGGTGAGGAAGGATGTGATTGCATGTCAGAGGTATTGCAGAAGCGGCTCAATAGCTGGAGTCGGAGGGGAGGAAGTTGAGTGGCTCGTAGCGCTTCTGTAGAAAACCCCCAGCACGTCGTGTAGGACACTAAACCGCGCTGTTGCTCACTTTTAAATGAATAGTAACACCGCTTCTGCGCCGCTAGAACCACAACAGCACTAGGGCTGCAGCTAACGATTATTTTTCTATCGATTAATCTATAGATTATTTTTTCGATTAATCGGTTAATCTATAGATTTTTTTTTTTCGATTAATCTATAGATTTTTTTTCCTTTTACCGATTTTTTTTTAATTTAAAATGAAGAGGAAAAAATAAATGTAGGCCAGTTTTTTCAAAAGGCATGGCTTTTATTTACAAAAAAAAAAAGTATGGCCACTCAGTCAACATTGACAACAACATGACAAAATATTCTGTAACAATGTAAACATTTAAAACTTTTAACATTTAACAAAATTAAAAGTAGCTTATTTGCTTTTTAATGTGCAAATATACAAGTAAACATCCAGTGCAAATCTTAATATTCTGGAATAGTATAAGCATTTCAAAAGTAAAAGTATTGCTTATTTTTGCTTTAAAATGTGCAAAAATAAAGATAAACATCCAATACAAAAAAGTGCAAAACGGAAATATTCTGTAACAAGTGTAAACATTTCAACAAAAGTAAAAGTATTGCTTATTTGCTAAAATGTGCAAAAATAAAGCTAAACATCCAATACAAAAAAGTGTACAGTGTAAACATTTCAACAAAAGTAAAAGTATTGCTTATTTTGCTTAATAACACAACAATGATAGTATGATTAAAGTGAAAGTTAATTGTTGGTTTGTACATAGTATATGTAACTGTTAATGTTGTAAAAGGTATTTGCACAACTAATTAACGTTAGCGTTTGTGACACGTCTTGTGCCGTGGGGTTCTTTCAGGACCGACAGACTGAACGCCAGACGGCTTTGCCAGGTTTACAATCTTTTAATTTTACACAAAGTCTTTTCTCTTCCAACTGCGCGGATCGCGCACCTGGGCACGATTGCGGCGTCGCTCCCGGCGCGCCCCGCCTCGCCGCTCGCTGGCCGCCGCCGCCTCTCCACAGCGTTAAAGAGGAGCGCGTCTTTGTAAACACTGAACAGGCACGCCAAACGCGCCTCTCAGAGCGAAACGGTGCTTTAGTTTATGAATTTACAACGCAGATACAAATGACACATTCATGTTTTTGTGTAATGATGACAACGTATACGCACGCGGACGATTGACTTGTTGATGGTGATGGCAAGAACGCTGTCGGGGGTTTTCTTTTCAAATGTTCGTTCATAGCCGTTGTGCTGCTATGATAGGCCATTTCCGCTCGACACAGTGTGCATACAACAACATTATTAGGCCGTTTATTGAAATACTCCCACACTTTTGACGACTTTTGGCGTGCTTTTTTCCCCTCGCATCGTTTGCTTTGCGCTCCGCCATGACAGTAGTGTGACGTAAATATGCGACGCGCCGACGCACAAAAGCGGCGTCGACGTATTTACGTAACCGATGACGTCGACGCGTCGTTTCAGCCTTAAACAGCACACACATTTGGACCGTAAATTCCCAATTCCATTGGAATGCATAGACTCAAGCATTTGTATTATTTATTCTGCATGAACCTTGTCGTGGCAGCATCTAAGGAATCAACGTTAATGGCCCCTAGAGCGGAGTTTTTCAACCTTTTTTCAGGCAAGGCACTTTTTTTTTTTTCATTAGAAAACCACCACCAGCAGAAAATGTTAATAAATGAAACTCCACCAGTTTGAGTTTGTTGATGTTTTCCTGTGTAGTGCTTTAGTTTTGTCTTGCGCTTTTATTTTTGATGGCCCTTCCTGTTTTGTTGGTGTTTTTCCTGTAGCAGTTTCATGTCTTCCTTTTGAGCGCCATTCCCCGCACCTGCTGTGTGTTAGCAAGCAAGGCTATTTACCGTATTTTCCGCACCATAAGCCGCCCTGGGTTAAAAGCCGCGCCTTCAATGAACGGCATATTTCAAAACTTTGTCCACCTATAAGCCGCCCCGTGTTATAAGCCGCATCTAACTGCGCTAAAGGAATGTCAAAAAAAACAGTCGGATAGGTCAGTCAAACTTTAATAATATATTAAAAACCAGCGTGATGTGGGCGCGCATGGAGTCGTATATCAACATGGACGGAGCTGCGTGAAAAAAGCCACCCGGCCTCTTCGCGTAAACTTAAACTTACCTTAACCACTCGCTCATCTTTTCTTCATCCATCCCTTCGAGTTAGCTTTTATGATGACGCCGGCTGGAAAGGTCTCTTTTGGCAAGGTCTTCCTTTTGAATATCACCATGGGTGGAAGTTTCTGGCCATTAGCATGGCAAGCTAGAACCACAGTGAAGGATGACTTCTCATTCCCTGTGGTGCGAATATTCACCGTACGTGCTCCCGTTGTATCCACAGTGCGGTTCACAGGAATATCAAAAGTCAGTGGAACCTCGTCCATGTTGATAATGTTCTCTGGCCGGATCTTTTTTTCAGCTATCTTGTTTTTACAATATGCACGGAAAGTAGCCAGCTTTTCTTGAAAGTCTTTAGGCAGTTGCTGTGAAATAGTAGTCCGTGTGCGGATGGAGAGATTGCGTCTTTTCATGAACCGGAAACCTGTCGCTTAGTAGGAGCCATTTTGTGGTCTTTACAGATGTAAACACACAAAGGAAATGAAACGTAATATCCGCGCGCTTCTTCTTCTTCTACCGGGGCGGGTGGTTGCTTACAGTAGAAGAAGAAGCGCTTCCTGTTCTATGGGGGCGGGTGCTTACCTTGGCGGTTGCTTGCGTAGAAGAAGAAGCACTTCCTCTTCTACGGGGAAAAAAGATGGCGGCTGTTTACCGTAGTTGCGAGACCGAAACTTTATGAAAATGAATCTTAATATTAATCCATATATAAAGCGCACCGGGTTATAAGCCGCACTGTCAGCTTTTGAGTAAATTTGTGGTTTTTAGGTGCGGCTAATAGTGCGGAAAATACGGTAAGTCGTTGCTATCCTTCTTTGTGTGGGCATTGTTGATTGTCATGTCATGTACGGATGTACTTTGTGGACGCTGTAAGTTTTTGCTGTCGTCCAGCATATCTGTTTCGGTTTACTTTGCATCCAGTTCAGTTTTACTTTTGTTTTGCATGGCCATCCCTATGCTTCATTGCCTTTTTACTTTTCCTTTTTGTTCATTTTTGGTTTAAGCATTACATCCCCTTTTTTACCTGCACGCTGCCTCCCACTGTGCTCTGCATATCGGGATCACAACGAACCATCCTCGTCTCACCCGACACATTCCGACTTTTGCAAAGCAAATAACTACTTGCTGCCACCTACTGACATGGAGTATGTAGTTCTACACAGCACAGACACTAAGTAACGGCACATTATGTGCAGATTATAATTATTGATTTGCAAAACATATTTTTTGGACCAATTAGATGAAGTTGCACAATTTCCCACGGCACACCAGACAATATCCCGCGGCACTGGTTGAAAAACACTGCCCTAGAGCAGTGTTTTTCAACCACACTAGTGTACCGTGAGATATTGTTTGGTGTGTAATTGTGTAATTTCACCTAATTGGGTTAAAAGTATTTTTTGCAAACCAGTTATCGTATTTTTCGGACTATAAGTCACAGTTTTTTTCATAGTTAGGAGCGACTTATGTGTGAAATTATTAACACATTACCATAAAATATCAAATAACATTATTTATCTCATTCACGTAAGAGACTAGACGTATAAGATTTCATGGGATTTAGCGATTAGGAGTAGGGCTGCAGCTAACGATTATTTTTCTATCGATTAATCTATAGATTATTTTTTTCGATTAATCGGTTAATCTATAGATTATTTTTTCGATTAATCTATAGATTATTTTTCCTTTTACCGATTTTTTTTTTAAATTTAAAATGAAGAGGAAAAATAAATGTAGGCCAGTTTTTTCAAAAGGCATGGCTTTTATTTACAAAAAAAAAAGTATGGCCACTCAGTCAACATTGACAACAACATGACAAAATATTCTGTAACAATGTAAACATTTAAAACTTTTAACATTTAACAAAATTAAAAGTAGCTTATTTGCTTTTTAATGTGCAAATATAAAAGTAAACATCCAGTGCAAATCTTAATATTCTGCAATAGTATAAGCATTTCAAAAGTAAAAGTATTGCTTATTTTGCTTTAAAATGTGCAAAAATAAAGATAAACATCCAATACAAAAAAGTGCAAAACGGAAATATTCTGTAACAAGTGTAAACATTTCAACAAAAGTAAAAGTATTGCTTATTTGCTAAAATGTGCAAAAATAAAGCTAAACATCCAATACAAAAAAGTGTACAGTGTAAACATTTCAACAAAAGTAAAAGTATTGCTTATTTTGCTTAATAACACAACAATGATAGTATGATTAAAGTGAAAGTTAATTGTTGGTTTGTACATAGTATATGTAACTGTTAATGTTGTAAAAGGTATTTGCACAACTAATTAACGTTAGCGTTTGTGACACGTCTTGTGCCGTGGGGTTCTTTCAGGACCGACAGACTGAACGCCAGACGGCTTTGCCGGGTTTACAATCTTTTAATTTTACACAAAGTCTTTTCTCTTCCAACTGCGCGGATCGCGCACCTGGGCACGATTGCGGCGTCGCTCCCGGCGCGCCCCGCCTCGCCGCTCGCTCGCCGCCGCCGCCTCTCCACAGCGTTAAAGAGGAGCGCGTCTTTGTAAACACTGAACAGGCACGCCAAACGCGCCTCTCAGAGCGAAACGGTACTTTAGTTTATGAATTTACAACGCAGATACAAATGACACATTCATGTTTTTGTGTAATAATGACAACGTATACGCACGCGGACGATTGACTTGTTGATGGTGATGGCAAGAACGCTGTCGGGGGTTTTCTTTTCAAATGTTCGTTCATAGCCGTTGTGCTGCTATGATAGGCCATTTCCGCTCGACACAGTGTGCATACAACAACATTATTAGGCCGTTTATTGAAATACTCCCACACTTTTGACGACTTTTGGCGTGCTTTTTTCCCCTCGCTCGCATCATCTGCTTTGCGCTCCGCCATGACAGTAAAGTAGTGTGACGTAAATATGCGACGCACAAAAACGGCGTCGACGTATTTACGTAACCGATGACGTCGACTACGTCGACGCGTCGTTTCAGCCTTAATTAGGAGTGACAGATTGTTTGGTAAACATATAGCATGTTCTATATGTTATAGTTATTTGAATGACTCTTACCATAATATGTTACGTTAACATACCAGTTGGTTATTTATGCCTCATATAACGTACACTTATTCAGCCTGTTGTTCACTATTCTTCATTTATTTTAAATTGCCTTTCAAATGTCTATTCTTGCTGTTGGCTTTTATCAAATACATTCCCCCAAAAAATGCGACTTATACTCCAGTGCGACTTATATATGTTTTTTTCCTTCTTTATTATGCATTTTGGGCCGGTGCGACTTATACTCCGCAGCGACTTATACTCCGAAAAATACGATATTATTGTCTGTGCTGTCAAGAGCTCGGCAAAGTAACCGTGTGATACTCTTCCATATCAGTAGGTGGCAGCAGGTAGCTAATTGCTTTGTAGATGTCGGGAACATGGTTTGTTGTGGTCACAATATGCGGGAGGCAGCGTGCAGGTAAAAAAGGTATCTAATGCTTAAACCAAAAATAAACAAAGGGCATTGAAGCTCAGGGATGGCTATGCTAAACAAAGCTAAAACTGGAACGGCTACAAAGTAAACAAAAACAGAATGCTGGACGACCGCAAAGACTTACAGCGTGTGGAGCAGCAGACGGCGTCCACAAAGTACATCCGTACATGACGTGACAGTAAACAACGAAATAGGAGCGCGAGACAAGAACTAAAACGCTACTCACTCGGGGTGTAACGGCACACAAAAATTTCGGTTCGGTACGTACCTCGGTTTCGAGGTCACGGTTCGGTTCATTTTCCGTACAGTAAGAAAACAACAAAATATAAAATTTTGGGGTTATTTATTTACCAAATTTGCAATATTTTTCTTAGTGGAATATTTGATGTGAAGTAATGGGAACCTTGGATAGGTCAATAATTAATTTTGATTCAATATTATGTTTTGAGCAATGACAGTTTGAAAGAGGAAAAAACAGCTTTGTTTTATTAGTCAACATTGCAACTTTTTCTAAATTACATTTAACCTTTAAGCTTTTTTATTTCACTTTTGTTATGTTTTTGTTTATTTGAATAGTATTTTTAGAATGTGCCGTGGGCCTTTTAAAACATTAGCTGTGGGCCGCAAATGGCACACTTTTGACACCCCTGCTGCTATAGATAATAAAAAATAAAATGTGATAAATCTATGGATAAAAAGCAGAGCCTGGTGACGCATGCACGTTTATCATAATTCTCTCTCTCTCTCTCTGTCTCTGCCCCTCCCTCACCAATGCTGCTGTTTGTTTTGTTTTTAACCCCTAACTCGTTCGGTACACCTACGAACCGAACCGAACCCCCCGTACCGAAACGGTTCAATACAAATACACGTACCGTTACACCCCTACTACTCACAGGAAAACACCAAAAAACTCCAAATAAGTGACAGTACTTTGAGACAAGAGCTATAGTGATGCATGCTTGGTTATGGTTTGAATTCATATCCAACAATTGCATACCTGCCAACTACTCCGGTTTTCCCGTAATTAGTACGGTTTTCATCAACCTATTCCGGGTTACGGTTGCAGTGATAAAAAATACGGTTTTTCATTAATTAAAAAAATATATTTTTTTAAAATGCGCGAGGCTATTTATAGCACCGCTGCCAAGCACGAGGCACCAGTTGCCATTGTTTCCAAACGAGCGAACGATCGTGGAATCAGCCGGAGAAAAATCGCAAACGAGTCTTAAACCGAAAAGAAAACTGCAGTCATTCCGTGAAGAATATTCAAAAAGCCTATCCGGGAATAATTATCCGTTCCAAAAAGGGTGAAAACTACGCGAATTGCACCTTGTGCAGACAAGATTTTTCGATCGGACACGGAGGAATTAGCGATGTAAAAGACCACGTTGGGACAAAAAAACACAAGTCTAATGCCGTTGCTAGCGATACAAGTGGAAAACTTTCAACGTTTTTCGGATTTTAGCCACAAAAAGGTAATGACACCAATGTTATCCATTGGAATTGTTTAGTACTGTTATACTGTTAAAAGTGTTTATACTATTTATGCTTTCAAGTCCAAGTTGAAGAAATCTTGTTAAATGTTGACAGCATAACTACCAAAATACAGAAGTATGTCCTTAATATTTTTGCAGTGCTATTTCTGTTGAAAAGTTCAAATGATTACATTAGAGATGTGATGTGCCACTTTTCAAGCGTCTGATGGCTTCAATTAATTTTCATGAATTTTTCATATTTTGAATTCTTTTGAAAGGCTTACAAAAAAAACTACATTTGAATTGTAATTCCATGCTATTGACAGGACTATTAATTTTAATGAAGTTAGCTTACCATGTTTACAGTATGATAATTGTGATAGAAATGTGAATTTTAGGCACAGAATATTTATTACAATTGAACAAGGCAGTAGATTATACAAGCTTGGACAGAAAGTTAATTTTTTTTAATGGAATTGTTTAGTACTGTTTTACCATTTGTTTACTGTAAAAAGTGTTTATACTTTCAATGAACAAATTGAAGTCTTGTGAAAGGTTGACAGGATAACTGGCATTAACTGTCAAAAATAATTTCAAACTATTGAAGTTAGCTTACAGAATAAACATGTCAATCAACCCATATGATTTTTGCTGTAATATTTTTGTTTTGAAAAGTCACTGTGACTGATAGAAAAGTGATGGTTTTAGCAACGTTTTAACCTGTCTGAATGCTAATAATCAGTTTGCGTCGGGGGGGGCGAAGCCTGAACCCCCCACCAGGACTTCGTCCTGGACCTACCGGGGCCTGCGGCCCCTGAACCCTGGCTACTAGGTTTTTCTGATTTCAAAAGTTGGCAGGTATGCAATTGCAATAACTACTTTTTACTGGCAATATCAGTTTCAGTTTTCTGCTGGTGGTTTGCCTCTGCATTTTTTTCAATGGAAAAAAAAAATGTGCCTGGGCTCAGAAAAGGGTTGAAAAACAGCGGCCTAGAGTACCGTATTTTCCGCACTATAAGCCGCACCTAAAAACCACAAATTTTCACAAAAGCTGACAGTGCGGCTTATAACCCGGTGCGCCTTATATATGGATTAATATAAATATTTATTTTCATAAAGTTTCGGTCTCGCAACTACGGTAAACAGCCGCCATCTTTTTTCCCCGTAGAAGAGGAAGCGCTTCTTCTTCTATGGTAAGCAACCGCCAAGGTAAGCACCCGCCCCCGTAGAAGAGGAAGCGCTTCTTCTTCTACGGTAAGCAACCACCCGCCCCCGTAGAAGAAGAAGCGCGCGGGTATTACGTTTCATTTCCTTTGTGTGTTTACATCTGTAAAGACCACAAAATGGCTCCTACTAAGCGACAGGTTTCCGGTTCATGAAAAGACGCAATCTCTCCATCCGCACACGGACTACTATTTCACAGCAACTGCCTAAAGACTTTCAAGAAAAGCTGGCTACTTTCCGTGCATATTGTAAAAACAAGATAGCTGAAAAAAAGAGCCGGCCAGAGAACATTATCAACATGGACGAGGTTCCACTGACTTTTGATATTCCTGTGAACCGCACTGTGGATACAACGGGAGCACGTACGGTGAATATTCGCACCACAGGGAATGAGAAGTCATCCTTCACTGTGGTTCTAGCTTGCCATGCTAATGGCCAGAAACTTCCACCCATGGTGATATTCAAAAGGAAGACCTTGCCAAAAGAGACCTTTCCAGCCGGCGTCATCATAAAAGCTAACTCGAAGGGATGGATGGATGAAGAAAAGATGAGCGAGTGGTTAAGGGAAGTTCACGCGAAGAGGCCGGGTGGCTTTTTTCACGCAGCTCCGTCCATGTTGATATACGACTCCATGCGCGCCCACATCACGCTGGTTTTTAATATATTATTAAAGTTTGACTGACCTATCTGACTGTTTTTTTGACATTCCTTTAGCGCAGTTAGATGCGGCTTATAACACGGGGCGGCTTATAGGTGGACAAAGTTTTGAAATATGCCGTTCATTGAAGGCGCGGCTTATAACCCAGGGCGGCTTATGTTGCGGAAAATACGGTAAGTGGGAGCGTGTGTAGAGTAGCTTTCACAGGCTGACCGCGGCGAGGAAGGATGTGATTGCATGTCAGAGGTATTGCAGGAGGAGAAGCGGCTCAATAGCTGGAGTCGGAGGGGAGGAAGTTGAGTGGCTTCCTTAAAAGGACTCTAAACGCGCTCGGTGAGTCACGGGGGCTGGCTGGAATGACAATAAAGCGAGCCGGCGTAAACACGGCAATGATTGATTCGGTTTGTCTTTTGCCTCGGCGCCACTCGCAGACGAGCGAGAGGGCAGAGTGCGTGCAGTACGCACGGCGGCCGCTGACACAACATACAGGTAAAAGCCAGTAAATTAGAATATATTGAAAAACTTGATTTATTTCGGTAATTGCATTCAAAAGGTGTAACTTGTACATTATATTTATTCATTGCACACAGACTGATGCATTCAAATGTTTATTTCATTTAATTTTGATGATTTGAAGTGGCAACAAATGAAAATCCAAAATTCCGCGTGTCACAAAATTAGAATATTACTTAAGGCTAATACAAAAAAGGGATTTTTAGAAATGTTGGCCAACTGAAAAGTATGAAAATGAAAAATATGAGCATGTACAATACTCAATACTTGGTTGGAGCTCCTTTTGCCTCAATTACTGCGTTAATGCGGCGTGGCATGGAGTCGATGAGTTTCTGGCACTGCTCAGGTGTTATGAGAGCCCAGGTTGCTCTGATAGTGGCCTTCAACTCTTCTGCATTTTTGGGTCTGGCATTCTGCATCTTCCTTTTCACAATACCCCACAGATTTTCTATGGGGCTAAGGTCAGGGGAGTTGGCGGGCCAATTTAGAACAGAAATACCATGGTCCGTAAACCAGGCACGGGTAGATTTTGCGCTGTGTGCAGGCGCCAAGTCCTGTTGGAACTTGAAATCTCCATCTCCATAGAGCAGGTCAGCAGCAGGAAGCATGAAGTGCTCTAAAACCTGCTGGTAGACGGCTGCGTTGACCCTGGATCTCAGGAAACAGAGTGGACCGACACCAGCAGATGACATGGCACCCCAAACCATCACCCAACCATGCAAATTTTGCATTTCCTTTGGAAATCGAGGTCCCAGAGTCTGGAGGAAGACAGGAGAGGCACAGGATCCACGTTGCCTGAAGTCTAGTGTAAAGTTTCCACCATCAGTGATGGTTTGGGGTGCCATGTCATCTGCTGGTGTCGGTCCACTCTGTTTCCTGAGATCCAGGGACAACGCAGCCGTCTACCAGCAAGTTTTAGAGCACTTCATGCTTCCTGCTGCTGACCTGCTCTATGGAGATGGAGATTTCAAGTTCCAACAGGACTTGGCGCCTGCACACAGCGCAAAATCTACCCGTGCCTGGTTTACGGACCATGGTATTTCTGTTCTAAATTGGCCCGCCAACTCCCCTGACCTTAGCCCCATAGAAAATCTGTGGGGTATTGTGAAAAGGAAGATGCAGAATGCCAGACCCAAAAACGCAGAAGAGTTGAAGGCCACTATCAGAGCAACCTGGGCTCTCATAACACCTGAGCAGTGCCAGAAACTCATCGACTCCATGCCACGCCGCATTAACGCAGTAATTCAGGCAAAAGGAGCTCCAACCAAGTATTGAGTATTGTACATGCTCATATTTTTCATTTTCATACTTTTCAGTCGGCCAACATTTCTAAAAATCCCTTTTTTGTATTAGCCTTAAGTAATATTCTAATTTTGTGACACACGGAATTTTGGATTTTCATTTGTTGCCACTTCAAATCATCAAAATGAAATGAAATAAACATTTGAATGCATCAGTCTGTGTGCAATGAATAAATATAATGTACAAGTTACACCTTTTGAATGCAATTACTGAAATAAATCAAGTTTTTCAAAATATTCTAATTTACTGGCTTTTACCTGTATACCGTATATTACCAAATAAACGCCCTTGGGCAAATAACCGCCCATGTCCTAAAAAATTAAACGTGATAAATCTATGGATAAAAAGCCGAGCCTGAAGTTTATCATAACTCTCTCTCTCTCTCTGTCTCTGCCCCTCCCTCACCAATGCTGCTGTTTGTTTTGTTTTTAACCCCTTCTTAACCCTGAATGTACATTGAAAATACACGCAACCCTAACTCAAAATGCCGGACATTTGAGGCATTTAAGAAACTCCGCCCAGAGTCTGACCCCATTTTGTGAATTAACCGCCTCTTCCTAATAACCGCCTATGTCCAAATAGTCGCCCATGGGCTGTTATTTGCATACTTTGTAGTGATGGGTCCGGCAACACCGATGCATCGGCGCATGCGTCGAGCTCAAAGAGCGAAATCCTGTGCCGGTGCGCGTACCGCTTTTAGAAAGTCACGTGACCGATCATGAGCTGTTTTGGTCACGTGACCGATACGCCAACTGTGTCGCACTGACGCCTCCTCTGTGCCCTGTGAGCGGCTCTTTTCTACAGCCTTAGAAATAATAACTAAGAAGAGAAATCGTCTAAAATGTAATACCGTATTTTCCGCACCATAAGGCGCCCTGGGTTATAAGCCGCGCCTTCAATGAACGGCATATTTCAAAACTTTGTCCACCTATAAGCCGCCCCGTGTTGTAATCCGCATCTAACTGCGCTAAAGGAATGTCAAAAAAACAGTCAGATAGGTCAGTCAAACTTTAATAATATATTAAAAACCAGCGTGATGTGGGCGCGCATGGAGTCGTATATCAACATGGACAGAGCTGCGTGAAAAAAGCCACCCGGCCTCTTCGCGTAAACTTAAACTTACCTTAACCACTCGCTCATCTTTTCTTCATCCATCCCTTCGAGTTAGCTTTTATGATGATGCCGGCTGGAAAGGTCTCTTTTGGCAAGGTCTTCCTTTTGAATATCACCAAGGGTGGAAGTTTCTGGCCATTAGCATGGCAAGCTAGAACCACAGTGAAGGATGACTTCTCATTCCCTGTGGTGCGAATATTCGCCGTACGTGCTCCCGTTGTGTCCACAGTGCGGTTCACAGGAATATCAGTTGCTGTGAAATAGTAATCCGTGTGCGGATGGAGAGATTGCGTCTTTTCATGAACCGGATACCTGTCGCTTAGTAGGAGCCATTTTGTGGTCTTTACAGATGTAAACACACAAAGGAAATGAAACGTACGGTATATCCGTGCGCTTTTTCTTCTTCTACGCGGGCGGGTGGTTGCTTACAGTAGAAGAAGAAGCGCTTCCTGTTCTATGGGGGCGGGTGCTTACCTTGGCGGTTGCTTGCATAGAAGAAGAAGCGCTTCCTGTTCTACCGGGAAAAAAGATGGCGGCTGTTTACCGAAGTTGCGAGACCGAAACTTTATGAAAATGAATCTTAATATTAATCCATATATAAAGCGCACCGGGTTATAAGCCGCACTGTCAGCTTTTGAGTAAATTTGTGGTTTTTAGGTGCGCCTTATAGTGCGGAAAATACGGTATACGTATTTCAAAAAGTGCTTGCATCACAGTCGGCGGAATGACGTGGCTGTTTGGCGAGCGTCTAAACTTCTGCTCGTTTGGCCGCGCCACATGGAACGTTTCAGCACATGCATGATTGAAGAGGACGCCGCCCCCCCCCCCTGCGCCACTCTGCGGGGCCGCTGTCATAATTCCTGTTTCCTGCTTGTCTTTTATCCAGACCTGCTTGGAGTTTGAGCGCTACCTGCAGAGCGAGCCCTACGTCTCCACCTCCGACCTGAAGTTCGACAGCCAGGAGGACCTCTGGAGCAAGTTGATCTTGGCCTGCGGGGAGAACGCCGACCCCAAGCTGCCGCCGGCGGCCCACGAGGAGGACAATCACGACAGCCCCATTTTCGACGCCAACAGCGTGAACTCGGACGCCAGCAGCGAAGCGTCGGACAGTTCCGAGGAGCTCTCGCCCACGCACAGCTTTACCTCCAACCCCCTCGGCTCGGCCTTGGTAGGCTCCGGACCTTTCAGCCCGTCCGTCATCAGCACCCCGCCGTCCTCACCGGAGGCCACCTCGGAGGCTGGCGGCGTGGTGAGCGGCTGGGCGGGCTCGCACGGCGACTTGCCCTTGCCGGCCAAAATCAGGAGCGGCGGCGGCGGCAACGGCGTGTCGAAGAGTTCGGAAAAGACGGGAATGCCTTGCGGGGACGTTTCTCCAGACGGCAGGAGGAGAATACACCGGTGTCAGTTCAACGGCTGTCGCAAGGTCTACACCAAGAGCTCCCACCTAAAAGCACACCAGCGCACTCATACAGGTGAGGCTTCTTCTCTGAGGAACGTCACGACACCGCTCGCTCATACCTGCCAACTACTCCGGTTTTCCCGTAATTAGTACGGTTTTCATCAACCTATTCCGGGTTACGGTTGCAGTGATAAAAAATACGTTTTTTCATTAATTACATTTTTTTTATTTTTTTTAAGTTTTATTCACGAAATCGCGTAACAACAATGACAATCAAGGTTCAAGGTTCAAGGTTCAACTTTATTGTCCCCGCGGGGAAATTTGTCTTGGGCACAGTGCATCATTGCTTTCTTAACATACCCAAAAACAACAGAAGAAAAACACAAGCACAGACACAACCACAACCATACAACTAACATTTAAACATCAGAACATGGAGCTTGATAGACATAGGTGGCACTTTGATGTAGGCATAAAATCTACAGTGTGGAGATAAAGATAAAGTACCAATGTGCATTGCACTAGAGCTCATGGATAAAGTGCTGTGTGCTAAAGTGCTTAGTTCTAAAGTGCTATGTGCTATAAAGTGCTATGTGCTAAAAAAGTGCTAACCTATGTATTAAAATTCTATTGCACATTGTTGGTCAGCTTAATGGAGGCTGGGACAAATGATAATTTAAGGCGGTTAGATTTGCATAGTGGGACCCGGAGTCTTCTCCCTGATGGCAGGGTTCCATATTCAGGAAAGAGTGGGTGTTGTGAGTTGGAAATAATTTTCTTAGCTTTTTTCCTAACTGCCTGCTCATAGATGCTCTGTATAGGCTCATATTCTTTCCTCCCTACGATTTTCATTGCCGTTTTATGCATGCCGGCCAGTTTGCTTTTTAGCTTAACGGTTAGGTTGCCAAACCATGAGGTGATCCCGTATCTAATGATGCTCTCTACAATGGCACGGTAGAAAATCATCATGATGTGGCTGCTTACGCCGTACAATCTTAATCTTCGCAAAAAATATAGCCTCTGTTGCAGTCTATTGCACAATCGACACTGCTTCCCGTAACTTCCTATCGAGCCATTCCGAATGCCATGCGCGAGGCTATTTATAGCACCGCTGCCAAGCACGAGGCACCAGTTGCCCATTGTTTCCAAACGAGCGAACGATCATGGAATCAGCCGGAGAAAAATCGCAAACGAGTCTTAAACGGAAAAGAAAACCGCAGTCATTCCGTGAAGAATATTCAAAAGCCTATCCGGGAATAATTATCCGTTCCAAAAAGGGTGAAAACTACGCGAATTGCACCTTGTGCAGACAAGATTTTTTCGATCGGACACGGAGGAATTAGCCATGTAAAAGACCACGTTGGGACAAAAAAACACAAGTCTAATGCCGGATTTTAGCCACAAAAAGGTAATGACACCAATGTTATCTATTGGAATTGTTTAGTACTGTTATACTGTTAAAAGTGTTTATACTATTTATGCTTTCAAGTCCAAGTTGAAGAAATCTTGTTAAATGTTGACAGCATAATAGAGATGCGCGGATAGGCAAATATTTCATCCGCAACCGCATCAGAAAGTCGTCAACCATCCGCCATCCACCCGATGTAATGTTTGATCAGAACTGCACCCGCCCGCCATCCGCCCGCACCCGCCCGTTGTTATATATCTAATATAGACGATGTGAGGCATACCTGCCAACTACTCCGGTTTTCCCGTAATTCGTACGGTTTTCATCAACCTATTCCAGTGATAAAAAAATACGTTTTTTCATTAATTAAAAAAACAAAAAGGGTGAAAACTACGCGAATTGCACCTTGCGCAGACAAGATTTTTTCGATCGGACACGGAGGAATTAGCGATGTAAAAGACCACGTTGGGACAAAAAAACACAAGTCTAATGCCGTTGCTAGCGATACAAGTGGAAAACTTTCAACGTTTTTCGTCGCCCAAACAGATTCTTTGGATGTGATAAATGCCAAAGTTTTATTTACGGAGGCAATAATTGAGCATGGACTTCCAATCGCACTGGCTGATCACATGGGACAGTTAAATGTTTGTAATGCAACCTTTAAAAATCATTACGCGGTGATCGCGGTCCCAAAAATACACTTTTCTTGCATGATAATGTCCAGAAAAATTCGCTTTATATTACTATAGAGTCCTTTTAACGAATGAGTTTGATGGTTTATCACAAACCTTAAATGAAAGAAGTCCTTTGTTCTCCTGCACCATGCATGCGCTTTGGCCTTGCTTCGTGTTTGGTGCGCAATCCTGTCGGCTGTATTTCACAGCACGACATACTGTTAAAAGTGTTTATACTATTTATGCTTTCAAGTCCAAGTTGAAGAAATCTCGTTAAATGTTGACAGCATAACTACCAAAATACAGAAGTATGTCCTTAATATTTTTGCAGTGCTATTTCTGTTGAAAAGTTCAAATGATTACATTAGAGATGTGATGTGCCACTTTTCAAGTGTCTGATGTAGGGCTGCAGCTAACGATTATTTTTCCATCGATTAATCTATAGATTATTTTTTCGATTAATCGGTTAATCTATAGATTATTTTTTTCGATCAATCTATAGATTATTTTTCCTTTTACCGATTTTTTTTTTAATTTAAAATGAAGAGGAAAAAATAAATGTAGGCCAGTTTTTTCAAAAGGCATGGCTTTTATTTACAAAAAAAAAAGTATGGCCACTCAGTCAACATTGACAACAACATGACAAAATATTCTGTAACAATGTAAACATTTAAAACTTTTAACATTTAACAAAATTAAAAGTAGCTTATTTGCTTTTTAATGTGCAAATATAAAAGTAAACATCCAGTGCAAATCTTAATATTCTGGAATAGTATAAGCATTTCAAAAGTAAAAGTATTGCTTATTTTGCTTTAAAATGTGCAAAAATAAAGATAAACATCCAATACAAAAAAGTGAAAAACTTATTAAAATATTCTGTAACAAGTGTAAACATTTCAACAAAAGTAAAAGTATTGCTTATTTGCTAAAATGTGCAAAAATAAAGCTAAACATCCAATACAAAAAAAGTGTACAGTGTAAACATTTCAACAAAAGTAAAAGTATTGCTTATTTTGCTTAATAACACAACAATGATAGTATGATTAAAGTGAAAGTTAATTGTTGGTTTGTACATAGTATATGTAACTGTTAATGTTGTAAAAGGTATTTGCACAGCTAATCAACGTTAGCGTTTGTGACACGTCTTGTGCCGTGGGGTTCTTTCAGGACCGACAGACTGAACGCCAGACGGCTTTGCCAGGTTTACAATCTTTTAATTTTACACAAAGTCTTTTCTCTTCCAACTGCGCGGATCGCGCACCTGGGCACGATTGCGGCGTCGCTCCCGGCGCGCCCCGCCTCGCCGCTCGCTGGCCGCCGCCGCCGCCTCTCCACAGCGTTAAAGAGGAGCGCGTCTTTGTAAACACTGAACAGGCAGGCCAAACGCGCCTCTCAGAGCGAAACGGTGCTTTAGTTTATGAATTTACAACGCAGATACAAATGACACATTCATGTTTTTGTGTAATAATGACAACGTATACGCACGCGGACGATTGACTTGTTGATGGTGATGGCAAGAACGCTGTCGGGGGTTTTCTTTTCAAATGTTCCTTCATAGCCGTTGTGCTGCTATGATAGGCCATTTCCGCTCGACACAGTGTGCATACAACAACATTATTAGGCCGTTTATTGAAATACTCCCACACTTTTGACGACTTTTGGCGTGCTTTTTTCCCCTCGCTCGCATCGTCTGCTTTGCGCTCCGCCATGACAGTAGTGTGACGTAAATATGCGACGCGCCGACGCACAAAAACGGCGTCGACATATTTACGTAACCGATGACGTCGACTACGTCGACGCGTCGTTTCAGCCTTAGTTAAAAGGGTTGATACTATTTATGCTTTCAAGTCCAAGGTGAAGAAATCTTGTTAAATGTTGACAGCATAACTACCAAAATACAGAAGTATGTCCTTAATATTTTTGCAGTGCTATTTCTGTTGAAAAGTTCAAATGATTACATTAGAGATGTGATGTGCCACTTTTCAAGTGTCTGATGGCTTCAATTAATTTTCATTAATTTTGAATTCTTTTGAAAGGCTTACAAAAAAAACTACATTTGAATTGTAATTCCATGCTATTGACAGGACTATTAATTTTAATGAAGTTAACTTACCATGTGTCTGGGGCTGAGGTTGCTGAGGTAGTTAAAAAGCTCCTCGGTGGCAAGGCCCCGGGGGTGGATGAGATCCGCCCGGAGTTCCTTAAGGCTCTGGATGCTGTAGGGCTGTCTTGGTTGACAAGACTCTGCAGCATCGCGTGGACATCGGGGGCAGTACCTCTGGATTGGCAGACCGGGGTGGTGGTTCCTCTCTTTAAAAAGGGGAACCGGAGGGTGTGTTCTAACTATCGTGGGATCACACTCCTCAGCCTTCCCGGTAAGGTCTATTCAGGTGTACTGGAGAGGAGGCTACGCCGGATAGTCCAACCTCGGATTCAGGAGGAACAGTGTGGTTTTCGTCCTGGTCGTGGAACTGTGGACCAGCTCTATACTCTCGGCAGGGTCCTTGAGGGTGCATGGGAGTTTGCCCAACCAGTCTACATGTGCTTTGTGGACTTGGAGAAGGCATTCGACCGTGTCCCTCGGGAAGGCCTGTGGGGAGTGCTCAGAGAGTATGGGGTATCGGACTGTCTGATTGTGGCGGTCCGCTCCCTGTATGATCAGTGTCAGAGCTTGGTTCGCATTGCTGGCAGTAAGTCGGACACGTTTCCGGTGAGGGTTGGACTCCGCCAAGGCTGCCCTTTGTCACCGATTCTGTTCATAACTTTTATGGACAGAATTCCTAGGCGCAGTCAAGGCGTTGAGGGGATCCGGTTTGGTGGCTGCAGGATTAGGTCTCTGCTTTTTGCAGATGATTTGGTCCTGATGGCTTCATCTGGCCAGGATCTTCAGCTCTCACTGGATCGGTTCGCAGCCGAGTGTGAAGCGACTGGGATGAGAATCAGCACCTCCAAGTCCGAGTCCATGGTTCTCGCCCGGAAAAGGGTGGAGTGCCATCTCCGGGTTGGGGAGGAGATCTTGCCCCAAGTGGAGGAGTTCAAGTACCTCGGAGTCTTGTTCACGAGTGAGGGAAGAGTGGATCGTGAGATCGACAGGCGGATCGGTGCGGCGTCTTCAGTAATGCGGACGCTGTATCGATCCGTTGTGGTGAAGAAGGAGCTGAGCCGGAAGGCAAAGCTCTCAATTTACCGGTCGATCTACGTTCCCATCCTCACCTATGGTCATGAGCTTTGGGTTATGACCGAAAAGACTATGTCTCCCGGCTGGCCTGGGAACGCCTCGGGATCCCCCGGGAGGAGCTGGACGAAGTGGCTGGGGAGAGGGAAGTCTGGGCTTCCCTGCTTAGGCTGCTGCCCCCGCGACCCGAACAAATTGAAGTCTTGTGAAAGGTTGACAGGATAACTGGCATTAACTGTCAAAATAATTTCAAACTATTGAAGTTAGCTTACAGAATAAACATGTCAATCAACCCATATGATTTTTGCTGTAATATTTTTGTTTTGAAAAGTCACTGTGACTGATAGAAAAGTGATGGTTTTAGCAACATTTTAACCTGTCTGAATGCTAATCAATCATTTTGGACCCTGGCTGCTAGGTTTTTTCTGATTTCAAAAGTTGGCAGGTATGCTCGCTGCACGGTCGAATACCTAAACCATGACCTCATCTGTGTGGAATGTGGCTGACTGGACTAGAAGGGGGGGGGGAGGGGCTGCACATGGGAGGTTGAGTTTCACCACAGGAGAGGCTGAATGGGCTAGAGCGGGGCGGGTGTGTTATCGTGGGCTCCCGCCGCCTTTGATCTCTCACTTTTCAGAGGTTTACATTAGAGACCAGAACTCGGCACATACCGCCCCGCGTTGTCGGCGGGAGGCATTCCGAGCATGTCGCAAAGTGAAAGAAGGCGGCGGGTCACCCGACAGGTTCGGTGGAATTTGTGTCCCGGGGTTGATGGTGAAAGATATGACACACGGTCACAGAACACGGCCTTTGTTAAATGTGTCTGCCTGTGGTCTTTTGCAGGTGAGAAACCGTACAGGTGTTCATGGGAAGGCTGCGAGTGGCGTTTTGCACGGAGCGACGAGTTGACCAGACACTTCAGGAAGCACACCGGGGCCAAGCCATTCAAATGCAGTCACTGCGACAGGTAAGCCCGCACACGGGATAGGACTCTTTTTCTGCCAGGTCCGAGCCGCGTGTTGCCACTTGATGCCGTTCTCCCACTTTTGGGGCCTTTACACGTGAACAGGTGGCGATTTGAACTCTTCGGCTGATCAGAAAGTCATTTCCAAGTTACCGTATTTTCCGCACTATAAGGCGCACCTAAAAACCACAAATTTTCTCAAAAGCTGACAGTGCGCCTTATAACCCGGTGCGCTTTATATATGGATAAATATTAAGATTCATTTTCATAAAAGTCGGAATGTGTCGGGTGAGACGAGGACGGTTTGTTGTGATCCCGATATGCAGAGCACAACGGGAGGCAGCGTGCAGGTAAAAAGGGGATGTAATGCTTAAACCAAAAATGAACAAAAAGGAAAAGGCAATGAAGCATAGGGATGGCCATGCAAAACAAAAGTAAAACTGAACTGGCTGCAAAGTAAACCGAAACAGACATGCTGGACGACAGCAAAAACTTACAGCGTCCACAAAGTACATCCGTACATGACATGACAATCAACAATGCCCACACAAAGAAGGATAGCAACGACTTACCGTATTTTCCGCACTATTAGCCGCACCTAAAAACCACAAATTTTCTCAAAAGCTGACAGTGCGCCTTATAACCCGGTGCGCTTTATATATGGATAAATATTAAGATTCATTTTCATAAAAGTCGGAATGTGTCGGGTGAGACGAGGATGGTTTGTTGTGATCCCGATATGCAGAGCACAACGGGAGGCAGCGTGCAGGTAAAAAAGGGGATGTAATGCTTAAACCAAAAATGAACAAAAAGGAAAAGGCAATGAAGCATAGGGATGGCCATGCAAAACAAAAGTAAAACTGAACTGGCTGCAAAGTAAACCGAAACAGACATGCTGGACGACAGCAAAAACTTACAGCGTCCACAAAGTACATCCGTACATGACATGACAATCAACAATGCCCACACAAAGAAGGATAGCAACGACTTACCGTATTTTCCGCACTATTAGCCGCACCTAAAAACCACAAATTTTCTCAAAAGCTGACAGTGCGCTTTATATATGGATAAATATTAAGATTCATTTTCATAAAGTTTCGGTCCCGCAACTTCGGTAAACAGCCGCCATCTTTTTTCCCGGTAGAACAGGAAGCGCTTCTTCTTCTACGCAAGCAACCACCAAGCTAAGCAGCCGCCCCCATAGAACAGGAAGCGCTTCTTCTTCTACTGTAAGCAACCACCCGCCCGCGTAGAAGAAGAAAAAGCGCGCGGATATTACCGTTTCATTTCCTTTGTGTGTTTACATCTGTAAAGACCACAAAATGGCTCCTACTAAGCGACGGGGATCCGGTTCATGAAAAGACGCAATCTCTCCATCCGCACACGGATTACTATTTCACAGCAACTGATATTCCTGTGAACCGCACTGTGGATACAACGGGAGCACGTACGGTGAATATTCGCACCACAGGGAATGAGAAGTCATCCTTCACTGTGGTTCTAGCTTGCCATGCTAATGGCCAGAAACTTCCACCCATGGTGATATTCAAAAGGAAGACCTTGCCAAAAGAGACCTTTCCAGCCGGCGTCATCATAAAAGCTAACTCGAAGGGATGGATGGATGAAGAAAAGATGAGCGAGTGGTTAAGGTAAGTTTAAGTTTACGCGAAGAGGCCGGGTGGCTTTTTTCACGCAGCTCCGTCCATGTTGATATACGACTCCATGCGCGCCCACATCACGCTGGTTTTTAATATATTATTAAAGTTTGACTGACCTATCCGACTGTTTTTTTGACATTCCTTTAGCGCAGTTAGATGCGGCTTACAACACGGGGCGGCTTATAGGTGGACAAAGTTTTGAAATATGCCGTTCATTGAAGGCGCGGCTTATAACCCAGGGCGCCTTATGGTGCGGAAAATACGGTAAGATAAAACCTGGACGGACACATGCACCAGGTCTTAGGTGGTCCACGTTACAACTAAACCAGATCAAAGAAAACAACAAGAATACACATCAGGTGTGTTTGGATGTTTTTTTGTGTTTTAGGGTTGAAGCTATCTTTTATTTTAGTCTTTGAGGGGTCTACCGATGAGTGGGGGTGGCCGTCCAGAAACTTGAGGGTTCCTGGTTCCGGTCTAGCTTCTGCCGTTGAGTCCTTGGGCAAGACACTGCACCCACCTTGATGAATGTAGTGTCGATAATGGGGTTCACACTCCAGAAAACGCGCAATATAAATAGTCACTTCACTGGTTTGTTCGATTAATCGAGCATTCTGATAAAACACACTTTCAATGTCCTTGATTGATTGATTGATTGAGACTTGTATTAGTAGATTACACAGTACAGTACATATTCCGTCCAATTGACCACTAAATGGTAACACCCCAATAAGTTTTTCAACTTATCTTAGTCGGGGTCCACGTTAATCAATTCATGGTACAAATATTTACTATGTGTCTTTTTAATAATCAACATTTAAGCTTGCTATAATACTCATTATCCATCCATCCATCCATCTTCTTCCGCTTATCCGAGGTCGGGTTGCGGGGGCAGCAGCCTAAGCAGGGAAGCCCAGACTTCCCTCTCCCCAGCCACTTCATCCAGCTCCTCCCGGGGGATCCCGAGGCGTTCCCAGGCCAGCCGGGAGACATAGTCTTCCCAACGTGTCCTGGGTCTTCCCCGTGGCCTCCTACCGGTCGGACGTGCCCTAAACACCTCCCTAGGGAGGCGTTCGGGTGGCATCCTGACCAGATGCCCGAACCACCTCATCTGGCTCCTCTCCATGTGGAGGAGCAGCGGCTTTACTTTGAGCTCCCCCCGGATGACAGAGCTTCTCACCCTATCTCTAAGGGAGAGCCCCGCCACCCGGCGGAGGAAACTCATTTGGGCCGCTTGTACCCGTGATCTTGTCCTTTCGGTCATAA